>NC_074667.1:22084381-22384381 GCF_029448725.1 Salvelinus fontinalis | reverse complement strand
AACCTTTATTTAACCAGGTAGGCCAGTTGAGAACAAGTTCTCATTTACAACTGCGACCTGGCCAAGATAAAGCAAAGCAGTGCGACACAAACAACAACACAGAGTTACACATGGAATAAACAAACGTACAGTCAATAACACAATAGAAAAGTCTATATACAGTGTGTGCAAATGAAGTAAGATTAGGGAGGTAAGGCAATAAATGGGCCATAGTGGCGAAATAAATTACAATTGACCAATTAAACATTGGAGTGATAGATGTGCAGAAGATGAATGTGCAAGTAGAGATACTGGGGTGCAAAGGAGCAAAGAAAAAATAACAATATGGGGATGAGGTAGTTGGGTGGGCTATTTACAGATGGGCTATGTACAGGTGCAATGATCTGTAAGCTGCTCTGACAGCTGATGCTTAAAGTTAGTGAGGGGAATATGAGTCTCCAGCTTCAGGGATTTTTACAGTTCGTTCCAGTCATTGGCAGCAGAGAACTGGAAGGAAAGGAGGCCAAAGTAGGAATTGGCTTTGGGGGTGACCAGGGAAATATACCTGCTGGAGCACGTGCTACGGGTGGGTGCTGCTATGGTGACCAGTGAGCTGAGATAAGGTGGGGCTTTACCAAGCAAAGACTTATAGATGAGCTGGAGCCAGTGGGATTGGCAACGAATATGAAGCAAGGGCCAGCCAAAGAGAGCATACAGGTAGCAGTGGTGGGTAGTATATGGGGCTTTGGTGACAAAACGGATGGCACTGTGATAGACTGCATCCAATTTGCTGAGTAGAGTGTTGGAGGCTACTTTGTAAATGACATCGCCGAAGTCAAGGATGGGTAGGATAGTCAGTTTTACGAGGGTATGTTTGGCAGAATGAGTGAAGGATGCTTTGTTGCGACATAGGAAGCCGATTCTAGATTTAATTTTGGTTTGGAGATGCATAATGTGTGTCTGGAAGGAGAGTTTACAGTCTAACCAGACACCTAGGTATTTGTAGTTGTCCACATATCAGAACAAGTCAGAACCGTCCAGAGTAGTGATGCTAGACAGTCGGGCAGGTGCGGGCAGCGATCGGTTGAAGAGCATGCATTTAGTTTTACTTGCATTTAAGAGCAGTTGGAGGCTACGGAAGGAGTGTTGTATGGCATTGAAGCTCGTCTGGAGGGTTGTTAACACAGTGTCCAAAGAAGGGCCAGAAGTATACAAAATGGTGTCGTCTGCATAGAGGTGGATCAGAGAATCACCAGCGACAAGAGCGACATCATTGATGTATACAGAGAAAAGAGTCGACCAGAGAATTGAACCCTGTGACACCCCCATAGAGACTGCCAGAGGTCCGGACAACAGGCCCTCCGATTTGACACACTGAACTCTGTCTGAGAAGTATTTGGTGAACCAGGCGAGGCAGTCATTTGAGAAAACAAGGCTGTTGAGTCTGCTGATAAGAATGCTGTGATTGACAGAGTCAAAAGCCTTGGCCAGGTTGATGAATACGGCTGCACAGTATGGTCTTTTATCGATGGCAGTTATGATGTCGTTTAGGACCTTGAGCGTGGCTGAGATGCACCCATGACCAGCTCAGAAACCAGATTGCATAGCGGAGAAGGTACAGTGGGATTCGAAATGGTCGGTGATCTGTTTGTTAACTTGGCTTTCGAAGACCTTAGAAAGGCAGGATAGGATAGATATGGGTCTGTAACAGTTTGGGTCTAGGGTGTCTCCCCCTTTGAAGAGGGGGATGACCGCGGCAGCTTTCCAATCTGTGGGGATCTCAGACGATAAGAAAGAGAGGTTGAACAGGCTAGTAATAGGGGTTGCAACAATTGCGGCAGATAGTTTTAGAAAGAGAGGGTCCAGATTGTCTATCCCAGCTGATTTGTAGGGGTCCAGATTTTGCAGCTCTTTCAGAACATCAGCTATCTGGATTTGGGTGAAGGAGAAATGGGGGAGGCTTGGGCAAGTTGCTGTGGGGGGTGCAGAGCTGTTGACCGGAGTAGGGGTAGTCAGGTGGAAAGCATGGCCAGCCATAGAAAAATGCTTATTGAAATTCTCAATTATCGTGGATTTATCGGTGGTGACAGTATTTCCTAGCCTCAGTGCAGTGGGCAGCTGGGAGGAGGTGATCTTATTCTCCATGGACTTTACAGTGTCCCAGAACTTTTTGGAGTTTGTGCTACAGGATGCACATTTCTGTTTGAATAAGCTAGCCTTTGCTTTCCTAACTGCCTGTGTATATTGGTTCCTAACTTCCCTGAAAAGTTGCATATCGCGGGGGCTATTCGATGCTAATGCAGAACGACACAGGATGTTTTTGTGCTGGTCAAGGGCAGTCAGGTCTTGAGTGAACCAAGGGCTATATCTGTTCCTGGTTAATTTTGTTTTGAATGGGGCATGCTTATTTAAGATGGTGAGGAAAGCACTTTTAAAGAATAACCAGGCATCCTCTACTGACGAAATGAGGTCAATATCCTTCCAGGATACCCGGGCCAGGTCGATTAGAAAGGCCTGCTCGCTGAAGTGTTTAAGGGAGCGTTTGACAGTGATGAGGGGTGGTCGTTTGACCGCGGACGCATTACGGTCGCAGGCAATGAGGCAGTGATCAATGAGGCAGTGATCGCTGAGATCAGACAGCAGAGGTGTATTTAGAGGGCAAGTTGGTCAGGATGATATCATTTTTACTTTTGCGTTTTACTAAGAAAAGGCTATGTTTTTTATTTAAGTAGTATGTGTTCAGGAAGTGGAAATTAGTCTAAGCTATAAGAAGTTTGTTAATGGATATTTATATTTTGTGTGTTAAGTTATCATTTCAGTTTTACTTGGTGTTATCACTGTTACACACAATACACACTATGAGGGTGCCCGTGTTTATGGATTTGGGGTTGTACCTGGTAGGTTCCATGATCATTTAGGAGAGATTGAGGGCATCTAGCTTAGATTGTGGGACGGCCGGGGTGTTAAGCATGTCCCAGTTTTGGTTACCTAACAGTGCAAACTCTGATAAGAAATGGGGGGCAATTAATTCACATACGGTGTCCAGGGCACAGCTGGGGTCTGTAACAAACGGCAACAGTGAGAGACTTATTTCTGGAGAGGTGGATTTTTAAAAGTAGAAGCTCGAACTGTTTGGGCACAGACCTGGATAGTGTGACAGAACTCTGCAGGCTATCTCTGCAGTAGATTGCAACTCCACCCCCTTTGGCAGTTCTATCTTGGCGGAGAATGTTATAGTTGGGGATGGACATTTCTGAATTTTTGGTGGCCTTCCTAAGCCGTTTTGGCAGTTCCTGTATACTATACAGTGTACAACAAAGAATATTGTCGGAATTCAATACACAATCCGATATCATACAAAACCAACCCAGCATAGAACACTCATCAAATATTTAGAAATGTTTTAGTCAATTTAAAATGTGAAAAACGGTTATTCTCGATGACGACAACCATCAGAAATGTGTTGACTAATCAGGTTAGCGTTCAAAATAATGGAATTATGACTTGCATTGAATCAATTAAAAATAGAATCCTGCCTACTCACACTTGTGGGATTATGACAGAATTAAGGCCACGTATCCATATCCCAATGTCATAAATCATAAGACAACCCTTCATACTATTGTCCATCTTATTCTATAGCCCCTGTTGACCTACTGTTACAATGTCCCAAATGCTTGATCATTCCCCAAAAGTTTGGTGACAAATGTTTCCCTAATGGTTCATCTCTTCCCAGGGTATCTAAGGGCCACTTCCCAATACGGTTTAAGTCCAAAATTCTCCTTAAGTGCTGTAGGAAAAAGGAACGATGGCATTTGGCACGACATCGACTAACTGTTGTTGTGCAATTTACTTACAGAGAAATCAAATTTGTGCAAGAGAAGCTATGTCTGTTTTTGACACATCCCCAGAAAGCTGTCAGAAGGTTAATGGCAGTCTTTTTAGTAGTAGTAACTATCACTATGGTGGAGTGAGTGAGTGAGTGAGTGAGTGAGTGAGTGAGTGAGTGAGTGAGTGAGTGAAGAGTGAGTGAAGAGTGAGTGAGTGGAGTGAGTGAGTGAGTGAAAGAAAATAGAGAATAAAGTGTGTATGCAGTAAAAGAGAGAGAAATCAAACAAGTCGGAATAGAGACTTGACTGTGAACAAAATCTCTGTGTTTGAATGATCCGTTATAGTCAGGAATTTCTCAAAGAAAAAATATATAATAACAAGACAAGTAGGCCTACAAAAAAATGACATGCATTGTAAATAAACTTGTGTAGATCCTATGAGCCCGGCCAAAATAATGAAAAAATATAGACCCATATCTTGGAAACCAGAGTTGTGGCGGAAAGAAACCATGCATAAATATGCAAAGTAAATCAGCCCATTGCAACTCCTTCGAAACAGGCTTAGTGGCGAGGGACCCCACTTTTGAGAACAATTTATGCTGAGGCACAATCTCTTTCTCTTCGCTCCTCTTTCTAGCAAAAATGGAGTGACGCAAAGTTGACCCTGATGCTTTGACATGTTATTTGCTATATCTAAGCACTTAAGTGTTTGAAAGACGGAGCAGGTTTTGCCACCATTGACCAAAAGCTTGGAAAAGTTTACATTTGGAAGGGGGAAATCAAGGAGAAGTAAAAAATATTGCCTAGGTACTGTGGTATATTCAGACCAGTGTTTGGGTCAGAATGAACCTGTGGAGGGACGTCAGTTGGACGTCAGACGACCAGTTGTATGGTGGTAGAAAAATAAATGGGGGCGCTAAAGCTATTTCCATCTCAAGACAATTTTAATTTCCGACCCGTCATTTGAAAGATCAAGACTTCGCTCTCAACAGGAGTACGCATTGCCAGCCAGCAGGCCCTTAAGTTATTTCAATATTCACACATCCTGTCTCTGAATGTATTTTCTGATCTGTAATATAGAGCTTTCACAGGCCATCATATGAAACATATATACATTTCAACACGTGGAATATATCAGTAATATAGAGAATATATTTATCATGAGGTAACGTGGCTAAGATATCCAAATACATACATACATACATACATAAATAGATACATATAGTGAGGACTGGCATAAAACAATATAATCACTTTTCAATCGCCCCCTGGGCAAGAGGAACCAGTCCTTAAACAAGGACATGATGTACAGATATATGAACACAATGGCCGTTTCTCAATATGCATACTACCGTGCTGCACACTCTCATGCTCCGAGTGCATTCTCCGACCATGTTCTCTTGAGTACATTCTTATGAGGACGAGAGTGTGGAGAATGCATAAAACAATACATTTGAGAAGCACTCGCACTCCCTCTACTGTACTACCTCACAATTCACCACCACTGAACCTTCTTCCAGCCAGGACAATGGCAACAATAGACGAAACAAGATATACACAAAGCAAACGTTTTACTTTATAATTATCAGCTAGATCTGTGAATCGTAATAATCTAGCTAGCCAACTAGTTAAACAGGAAAAAATGACTTACAACTAATGTTATGCAAGGTAGATGTACAATTGAAGTTGGAAGTTTACATACACTTACGTTGGAGTCATTAAAACTCGTTTTTCAACCACTCCACAAATTCTTTGTTAACAAACTATAGTTTTGGCAAGTCGATTAGGATATCTACTTTGTGCATGACGCAAGTCATTTTCCCAACAATTGTTTACAGACAGATTATTTCACTTATAATTCACTGTATCACAATTCCGGTGGGTCAGAAGTTTACATACACTAAGTTGACTGGGTCTTTAAACAGTTTGGAAAATTCCAGAAAATGATGTCATGTCTTAGAAGCTTCGGATATGCTAAATGACATCATTTGAGTCAAATGGAGGTGTACCTATGGATGTATTTCAAGGCCTACCTTCAAACTCAGTGCCTCTTTGCTTGACATAATGGGAAAATCAAAAGAAATCAGCCAATACCTCATAAAATAAATTGTAGACCTCCACAAGTCTGGTTCATCCTTGGGAGCAATTTCCAAACACCTGAAGGTACCACGTTCATCTTAGCAAACAATAGTACGCAAGTATAAACACCATGGGACCACGCTGCCGTCATACCGCTCAGGAAGGAGACGCGTTCTGTCTCCTAGAGATGAACGTACTTTGGTGCGAAAAGTGCAAATCAATCCCAGAACAACAGCAATGGACCTTGTGAAGATGCTGGAGGAAACAGGTACAGAGGTATCTATATCCACAGTAAAACAAGTCCTATATTGACATAACCTGAAAGGCCGCTCAGTAAGGAAGAAGCCACTGCTCCAAAACCGCCATAAAAAATCCAGACTACGGTTTGGCTATTGTACTTTTTGGAGAAATGTCCTCTGGTCTGATGAAACAAAAATAGAAATGTATAAATATATAAAATTAAAATAAATAAATAAATATATAAACTATATAAGTAAAAATAGAAACTTAAGGACAACAAAGTCAAGATATTGGAGTGGCCATCACAAAGCCCTGACCTCAATCCCATAGAACATTTGTGGGCAGTACTGAAAAAGCATGTGCGAGCAAGGAGGCCTACAAACCTGACTCAGTCACACCAGCTCTGTCAGGAAGAATGGGCCACAATTCACCCAACGTATTGTGGGAAGCTTGTGGAAGGCTTCCCGAAACGTTTGACCCAAGTTAAACAATTTAAAGGCAATGCTACCAAATACTAATTGAGTGTATGTAAACTTCTGACCCACTGGGAATGTGATGAAAGAAATAAAAGCTGGAATAAATCATTCTCTCTACTATTATTCTGACATTTCATATTCTTAAAATAAAGTGGTGATCCTAACTGACCTAAGACAGGGCATTGTTACTAGGATTAAATGTCAGGAATTGTGAAAAACTGAGTTTAAATGTATTTGGCTAAGATGTATGTAAACTTCTGACTTCAACTGTACATATTTCATTGGTAGCTACCAATTCTTCATGGCTAGCTAGCTAGCCAGTTTGCCCTATTGACTTACTATGCACATACCCATTCACTGAACCGTCTTCCAGTCAGGTCAACAATGGCAATAGCAACGAATCAAGATATACACAAAGCAACCGTTTTACTTCATAACTATCAGCTAGCATAATTATGTAGCTAAACAGATATTTTAACATGCAAAAATTATCTAAAACTAATATTATGTGAGATAGATTCTTCATGGGTTGCTAGCTAACAATTCTTTGTGGCTATCTGGCTAGCTAACAGTACTAGTTGCTAGCCAGTTAGCCCTATTAACCTATTATGGGCTTGTGATATACGGTATGTAGGCAGATAAACATGCCAAAATGGACACCGCCTGTATTTATTAACGTATCAAAATAAAATATTATAGTCAGGCAATATATGAGATGTGAATAAGCAACATTTCATTCTGAATAGATGTGTATTTTCTCTTGCTTCAGCTCAAATAATGGCCACCATTGATTTCAATACATTTTGTGTCATTTTTTACGTGTTTGCATCATATTTCTTTGCATACTTTCCGTTGAAGCTTGCATTGATGCATGCTTCAACATAAGCACAAATGGAGTACACATTCCAGAAGTGCCCTCTGTGCTTCGTTTCGCATACTTTGATTTGAACTCATACTCTGACCCTCCCGTGCTCCAATTTGCGTGCTCGGAGCACGGTAGTATGCATTTTGAGAAACACCCAATGACTCCAGATCCCGAGGCTGAGACCTCAACCGTCCAGAGACGCCATCTTGTTACCGTCTCCCTTGTTTTGCGAAACTCATCCAAAAGCTTTCAGAAATGCCCTGAGAAGAAATCAAACATGAATAGACTTCCTGTGCCTTTCACTTGTTTTGGATATTAACCGGCTGTCCCACTTTCTTCAATGTTTGTATTGTGTCATTGTACACATGGAAATATACATTGGCCAGAGAGTGAACAAAGTAAAGTACTGCCATTGCAACCCAAGTGGCCAATTTGTTTCCGTTTTGGACCACAAAAGATGTGAGAATGAAACACTCATTGCATGCGTGGCTAGTGAGGCATAGGAAAAAATGGTGAACATCGATCGCTCTTTCTGTCAGTTGAGAAGCCCACAAACCCACAAACTCTTTTTTTCCAGCGTTTAACCGTGACCATTCCTTGACCCCTGCATAAAAAAGAAGCTAAGGGGCCAGTGAGGGGTTGGCAACCACGGAAGGAGTTCCAACAGTTCTCGCTCCAAAGGTCATGCTCCATTTGACCCTTGTTAAGCTGTACATTAAGTTGTTACATCACAGCATGGCGGTGTTCACCAGGCAGGGAATCGCTACTGCAGTCTGTGGGTGTGTGTGTGTGTGTGTGTGTGTGTGTGTGTGTGTGTGTGTGTGTGTGTGTGTGTGTGTGTGTGTGTGTGTGTGTGTGTGTGTGTGTGTGTGTGTGTGTGTGTGTGTGTGTGTGTGCGTGCGTGCGTGCGTATGTGCACCCCAACGGCTTCAGTGTGTGTCTCTTCAGGTATTTGCTGCAACTGAAAATGGTCCAAACAATGTCTCTAAACCCAAGAACCCAAGACCCCCACCCCCACCCAAACCCAAACCCCTCTCTCAGATGCGCAGCTTGTGGAGTCCTGGCGGGGTGGTAGTGGTGGTGGAGGAGGCGGGCAGGGCGGGCTGGGGCTCGATGTCCCTCGTCTTCATGAAACCCAGCAGCTGCTCAGGGATTTCTGCCAACACGTCCTTGGCCAGCCGTGCCATGCTCAGCACCTGGTTGCCCTGGCGGTCTATGTAGTCCCGGAAAGGCACAAACTGGACTATGTCTCGCTCGGCAATGCGCCCCTTAGAGGACACTCTGACCTCGTCACCGTCCAGTTCCTCCATCGCTATGGAGCGGGAACAGACAGAGGCAGAGGTAGAGAAATGGGGTAGAGGCAGGGAAAGAAAGGGAGTTAGAGACATAGTTAGAGTCATAGACAGAGACTGAGAGAGTCAGACAGAGAGTCAGAGTCAGAGTCAGGGACAGAGATGACGTCACGTAAATCCATTATTAGACAGAATGTTGTTTGTGTTATTAATGTGTGTTGGATTTGTGATAAATATGGGACCCTACCAGTGGAGGCTGCTGAGGGGAGAATGGCTCATAATAATGGCTGGAACGGATCAATTGGAATGGCATCAAACAGCTGGAACCATATGTTTGATGTTTTTGAAACCATTCCGCTGATTCTGCTCCAGTCATTACCATGAGCCCATTCTCCCCAATTAAGGTGCCACCAGCCTCCTGTGTCACTTTGTTTGCCAAAAGCGCAACTAATAACATAATAGTAGGTCAAAGACATAATTCTGTACATAAAAGCCCCAGAGCAAACATATTTAAAAAACATCTTCCTGAAACTTCATTCTTACATTATTAGGAGTGATTTTAATATAACAAACGGCATCCATATTAGGAACTATTTTCTGAGAACCGACAACATCCTAATATGGATGCCGTAACTATCTAATAGACTACATCATAAATACTAATATCTATTTTGGTGGTGAGGAGCTGTGGGTCCATCTTATCTGGTGTACTGGGGTAGAGAGGAGCTGGGAGGCAGATGCCTGGCCATGCCTGTGGGACTATACAGTTGGGTTCACACTGATGTCTTTGAGAGAGCATGCCTCAGCCATGGGCAGCAACCCAAAACTCCTCAATACCCACCCACCCTCCCTCCCTCATCTCCTCTCCTCCAGGACCAGTGATCTGAAAAGCACTGGATAAATTAAGGCAATGGGCTGGAGACCTATCCAGCGCTTTCACCTATGGCTGTAGGGTATAGCAGTGCAGAGAGGAAGAGAGAGGGGGTGAAGGGACAGCAGGATGGCAGGAAAGTGGGGCAGGTGTCTTGTGTAAACCCAGACATGTGGGGGGCATCCCCTGAGTCACTTTGACTTATACAAAGCCTTCTGCTCCCTTGAATGTCACACACCCACCCACCCACCCACCCACCCACCCCCACCCACACACACACACACACACACACACACACACACACACACACACACACACACACACACACACACAGTGCCTTCTGTTTGCCATGAATGTTACACACAGGAACAAGCGTGCTTACAGAGTACACACACACACACACTCACACACCTTCTGTTTCCCATGAAATTCACACCCATGAATGTGTGTGTGTGTACACGCAGGCGCACGCGTGCTTGGTGCACACTGATGATGCACATACGTTCACTCCACACACATATGCACACAAACATCTACAGGCACACAGGTTCATCCAAACAGATGCCCACATGCAGACTTCATGGGAACATGGGAGGCATTTTGGAGAGAGGAACATGCCACGATGGAATGATTTGAAGAGGGGAAGGATAAGAGAGGAGAGAATGGGAATAGCAGAGGAGAGAGGATAGGAGATGGGTTGCACTCAAGCATATGTGCGAGAGACAGCCTGTTTGCACAGGCTCCCTGTGGAGAGAAAGAGCTCCCAGTTTCCCTCTGACTGAGCAAGAGGAGGATAAGAGAGCGTAGATGAGTCAAATACCCCCCCACCTATAGACCATTTAAAGTTATGCTGATTCCCCAACCACCACACACTCTGGAGCAATCAGTCAAACCATCACAAACCAATACTCTAGTGATTTAATTTATACACTTTTAAATCGCTCTCTCTCACACACACACACTAGAAACTCACAGATAGGCACGAGCATGCATGCACACACATACACACACAACCCCTACGGCAGCTACCCCTGACCCCTCGCACAGCCCTGTGCAGTTTGTAATAGGTCCCAAAGAGACCATCTTGTCGGTAGGCATGAATAATTTCCCCTTTTCTGCTTCCTTTCCCCAACTACCGGCAGTATCTTTAATTCAAATCACTTAGCCAATTAACTTTTGGAATAGGCATATGCATAATAAGTGTGCTCCAGTGTTTGCACATTTACTTTGGGAGTCTCTGCTTTGTTTTGCTGCTCTCTAGCTGAAGAGCTTCAGCTTTCCAGCACAACTCTTTCTCACTATGCCAGGAGGAGTGTACACAGCAGTGGCAGTCGGTGCCGTTTAAGATGAGGGAGGACAATGTTTGTTGTTGTTGTTGATTAGCATGGTCTTCTTTCTATTTCAGGTATGTTTATCCACGCTTTGTTCCATTTGCTTCCGTTTAAGAAACGTTTTTCAACAGAATCGGCGGAATGAATACATCACATGTACACACGCAAACACAGTTCACATTTATAGGAGCCACATACAAACAGCATGATCACTTTGCTCATTGTAATTCCCTCTCGCATCTACACGCTCTCCTCCTCTCACCTTTTCCCTTCACTTGTGGACAACACATCAGCTGTCTGTGACCAGGTGAAAAAACTTTTTCACATTTTCACTTTTTCACACAAAAATATCCAAGATGGCGTAGCAGTGTAGACGTGCTTGTTTAGTCCTCTCGTGTACGTTTGTATTTTTCGTATTTCTTGTATATATAAAAAAAAAAAAATCTATCTCTTTTCGATTTTTAATTCGATTATACCTTCCGGTAACCTACCTCACCCAATGTGATATGGAATCGCTATTATTTTTTAACTTTGGAACACATTCAAGAACCCCCAGTAGCTAACCAGCTAATCAGCTACAAGCTAATTTAGACATTTTTAGCCGCTGCTAGCAGCTTTTACCTTCTTCAGCAACTTGAGGACATTAAGTTTACAGAGCTGGGCAATATTGACAAAAATCCATATCACGATAAATTGACAATCACAATAACACACCAGTTACTTTTTTAAAAATATTACCCTTAAAATATCCAAGATGGCGTAGCAGTGTAGACGTGTTTGTTTAGTCCTCTCGTGTACGTTTGTATTTTTCGTATTTCTTGTATATATTTTAACATTTTTTTTCTATCTCTTTTCGATTTTTAATTCGATTATACCTTCCGGTAACCTACCTCACCCAATGTGATACGGAATCGCTATTATTTTTTAACTTTGGAACACATTCAAGAACCCCCAGTAGCTAACCAGCTAATCAGCTACAAGCTAATTTAGCCATTTTTAGCCGCTGCTAGCAGCTTTTACCTTCTTCACAGACACCAGCCCTGTTATTAGCCTGGATATTACTCACCAATTTACCAGCATCGGACTGTCTCTCGACAACAACGCCGGATTCCTGCCGTAATCCCTGAGCCACTACTTCTGATCCTCACAGCTAGCTTGCAGCTAGCGCAGCTAGCGCAGCTAGCGCAGCTAGTGCAGCTAGCGCCACTGCCACGAAGCTAGCACCAGTTAGCAAACACAATTCTACAATCACAACCTCTCTTTCGCCATCGCCATCTGGCTTGGATTCTCTGTCGACACGACCACGTCTGGTCTGTGTAGGAGTAAGTGACATATATAGGTAGATATCACACTATTAAACAATAGACAGGTAAATAGTATAAGAAGGCAGATGTGAATGCATTTGCCATTCTGGTAAATACAGGAAACCGAAGATTGGCAGATGGTGTGGTGGTAGCGAACCGCATGTTGACAGGGGTCATGGGACCGTGGTGATGGAGGTCTACTGGGGGATGTTCTGGCCCTCTGACCCTTGTATATTCTCCATTGTGCTGGCGGGTTGACCAGACATGCGGGCGCCTACAGGGCGCTTTGACACACTAGATTTATAGTCTACACATTCCACTAGAAAAGCATACATGTCAGAGAAATATGTGTTTAGGGCACTTAGACCCATTAGACACATAGTTTGCTGATTCCATTAAGGACACATACCAGAGAACATGTTGGGGCACTGAGTTAAATACAGGGTTGAGTCATAGGCTTATAGGATAGATGGACATATATTATTTCTAAGACAAGCACGGGTCTGGCCACTATTATAATTTAACTGAAAGCAGATAATGGGCGTTAGTAGGCGTGAACAAGCAGGAAGCCTGAACTAAAAAGATAAGGATGGCAGGAAGAATTATGGGAAGTATGTTTATTTGCATATGGGGTGGACCCATATGCTATTTGTGTATAAAGAACGAACGAGTGCTCTGGGGGTGGGTGACGTGGGACATTCGAGATGGTCATACTATTGTAAATAAAAGCATGTTTTGATTTCACAAGTTCTGATAAAGCGTTATATTTCTGAGATGATTTTCCACGACATCTGCAGACGAATACCCCATCCGCTGTGCCCTCAACCGGCCTCCGTCTGAGCAGACCCCCTCCGTCTGAGCAGACCACCCCCCGGGCTACTAACTTTAAACGCCGCGTGCTAGCTTAGTGGTGGCTTCCCTACTCCATCTACGGCTGCCCCCTGGACACTATGATCACTTGGCTACATAGCTGATGCCTGCCGGACTGTCCATTAATTCACGGTACTCCATTCTGTTTATTTGTGTTTTATCTGTCGGCTCTGTGTTTTAACTCAGGATCTGTGTGTAGTTAATCCGACCCTCTCTGCCCAGTCGTCGCCATTTTTACCTGCTGTTGCTGTGTTAGCTGACTAGCCGCTGTTATCTCACCTGTTGTTTTAGCTAGCTCTCCCAATCAAGACCTGCAATCACTTTATGCCTTACTGTGTCTCTCTCAAATATCAATGTGCCTTGTATACTGTTGTTCAGGCTAGTTATCATTGTTTTGGTTTGCAATGGACCCCGTAGTTCCACTCTCCGTACCTCTGATACCTCCTTTGTCCCACCTCCCACACATGCGGTGACCTCACCCATTGAGACCAGCATGTCCAGAGATACAACCTCTCTTATCATCACCCAGTGCCTGGGCTTGCCTCAGCTGTACCCGTGCCCCACCATACCCCTGTCTGCACATTATGCCCAGAATCTATTCTACCACGCCCATAAATCTGCTCCTTTTATTCCTTGTCCCCAACGCTTTAGGCGACCAGTTTTGATAGCCTTTAGCCGCACCCTCATCCTACTACTCCTCTGTTCCTCGGGTGATGTGGAGGTAAACCCAGGCCCTGCATGTCCCCAGGCACCCTCATTTGTTGACTTCTGTGATCGAAAAAGCCTTGGCCTCATGCATGTCAACATCAGAAGCCTCCTCCCTAAGTTTGCCTTACTCACCGCTTTAGCACACTCTGCCAACCCTGATGTCCTTGCCGTGTCTGAATCCTGGCTTAGGAAGGCCACCAAAAATTCTGAGATTTCCATACCCAACTATAACACTTTCCGTCAAGATAGAACTGCCAAAGGGGGAGGAGTTGCAATCTACTGCAGAGATAGCCTGCAAAGTTCTGTCATACTTTCCAGGTCTATGCCCAAACAGTTCGAACTTCTAATTTTAAAAATTAATATCTCCAGAAATAAGTCTCTCACTGTTGCCGCCTGCTACCGACCCCCCTCAGCTCCCAGCTGTGCCCTGGACACCATCTGTGAATTGATCGCTCCCCATCTAGCTTCAGAGTTTGTTCTGTTAGGTGACCTAAACTGGGATATGCTTAACACCCCGGCAGTCCTACAATCTAAGCTTGATGCCCTCAATCTCACACAAATCATCAAGGAACCCACCAGGTACAACCCTAAATCCGTAACCATGGGCACCCTAATAGACATTATCCTGACCAACTTGCCCTCCAAATACACCTCTGCTGTCTTCAATCAAGATCTCAGCGATCACTGCCTCATTGCCTGTATCCGCTACGGGTCCGCGGTCAAACGACCACCCCTCATCACTGTCAAACGCTCCCTAAAACACTTCTGCGAGCAGGCCTTTCTAATCGACCTGGCCCGGGTACCCTGGAAGGATATTGACCTCATCCCGTCAGTTGAGGATGCCTGGTCATTCTTTAAAAGTTACTTCCTCACCATATTAGACAAGCATGCTCCGTTCAAAAAATGCAGAACTAAGAACAGATATAGCCCTTGGTTCACTCCAGACCTGACTGCCCTCGACCAGCACAAAAACATCCTGTGGGAAACTGCAATAGCATCAAAGAGCCCCCGCGATATGCAACTGTTCAGGGAAGTCAGGAACCAATACACGCAGTCAGTCAGGAAAGCAAAGGCCAGCTTTTTCAAGCAGAAATTTGCATCCTGTAGCTCTAACTCCAAAAAGTTCTGGGATACTGTAAAGTCCATGGAGAACAAGAGCACCTCCTCCCAGCTGCCCACTGCACTGAGGCTAGGTAACACGGTCACCACCGATAAATCCGTGATAATCGAAAACTTCAACAAGCATTTCTCAATGGCTGGCCATGCCTTCCTCCTGGCGACTCCAACCTTGGCCAACAGCTCCCCCCCCCCCCCGCTACTCGCCCAAGCCTCCCCAACTTCTCCTTTACCCATATCCAGATAGCAGATGTTCTGAAAGAGCTGGAAAACCTGGACCCATACAAATCAGCTGGGCTTGACAATCTGGACCCCCTATTTCTGAAACTGTCCGCCGCCATTGTCGCACCCCCTATTACCAGCCTGTTCAACCTCTCCTTCGTATCATCTGAGATCCCTAAGGATTGGAAAGCTGCCGCGGTCATCCCCTTCTTCAAAGGGGGAGACACCCTGGACCCAAACTGTTACAGACCTATATCCATCCTGCCCTGCCTATCTAAGGTCTTCGAAAGCCAAGTCAACAAACAGATCACTGACCATCTCGAATCCCACCGTACCTTCTCCGCTGTGCAATCCGGTTTCCGAGCCGGTCACGGGTGCACCTCAGCCACGCTCAAGGTACTAAACGATATCATAACCGCCATCGATAAAAGACATTACTGTGCAGCCGTCTTCATCGACCTGGCCAAGGCTTTCGACTCTGTCAATCACCATATTCTTATCGGCAGACTCAGTAGCCTCGGTTTTTCTAATGACTGCCTTGCCTGGTTCACCAACTACTTTGCAGACAGAGTTCAGTGTGTCAAATCGGAGGGCATGTTGTCCGGTCCTCTGGCAGTCTCTATGGGGGTACCACAGGGTTCAATTCTCGGGCCGACTCTTTTCTCTGTATATATCAATGATGTTGCTCTTGCTGCGGGCGATTCCCTGATCCACCTCTACGCAGACGACACCATTCTGTATACTTCTGGCCCTTCCTTGGACACTGTGCTATCTAACCTCCAAACGAGCTTCAATGCCATACAACACTCCTTCCGTGGCCTCCAACTGCTCTTAAACGCTAGTAAAGCCAAATGCTTGCTTTTCAACCGTTCGCTGCCTGCACCCGCACGCGCGACTAGCATCACCACCCTGGACGGTTCCGACCTAGAATATGTGGACATCTATAAGTACCTAGGTGTCTGGCTAGACTGCAAACTCTCCTTCCAGACTCATATCAAACATCTCCAATACAAAATCAAATCTAGAGTCGGCTTTCTATTTCGCAACAAAGCCTCCTTCACTCACGCCGCCAAACTTACCCTAGTAAAACTGACTATCCTACCGATCCTCGACTTCGGCGATGTCATCTACAAAATAGCTTCCAATACTCTACTCAGCAAACTGGATGCAGTTTATCACAGTGCCATCCGTTTTGTTACTAAAGCACCTTATACGACCCACCACTGCGACCTGTATGCCCTAGTCGGCTGGCCCTCGCTACATGTTCGTCGTCAGACCCACTGGCTCCAGGTCATCTACAAGGCTATGCTAGGTAAAGTGCCGCCTTATCTCAGTTCACTGGTCACGATTGCTACACCCACCCGTAGCACGCTCTCCAGCAGGTGTATCTCACTGATCATCCCTAAAGCCAAAACCTAATTTGGACGCCTTTCCTTCCAGTTCTCTGCTGCCTGCGACTGGAACGAATTGCAAAAATCTCTGAAGTTGGAGACTTTTATCTCCCTCAACAACTTTAAACATCTGCTATCCGAGCAGCTAACCGATCGCTGCAGCTGTACATAGTCCATCGGTATATAGCCCACCCAATTTACCTACATCACCCCCCATACTGCTTTTATTTATTTACTTTTCTGCTCTTTTGCACACCAGTATCTCTACTTGCACATGATCATCTGATGATTTATCACTCCAGTGTTAATCTGCTAAATTGTAATTATTCGATTTATTGCCTACCTCATGCCTTTTGCACACATTGTATATAGATTCTCTTTTTTTCTACCATTTTATTGACTTGTTTATTGTTTACTCCATGTGTAACTCTGTGTTGTTGTCTGCTATGCTTTATCTTGGCCAGGTCGCAGTTCCAAATGAGAACTTGTTCTCAACTAGCCTACCTGGTTAAATAAAGGTGTTTTTTTTATTTTTTTATAAATAAACATTCATATCATAACCGCTAACCACTACACATAGCCTACATCATTGTCACCATATTAGCTAGCTAACATCATTGTCAACATAGCTAATAGAACTAACGCATTAGTAAACCCTTTACAGTAATGCAGTATAGTGTACAGACAGCAAACAGTTTAGCAGTTACACCGGCGGCCCTGGTGGCAATAAATTAATAAAACCAAAAGCTTACCTTGACTTGCAAGAGTTACAGTGTTTGATAGCCATAGCCCGCCAGCTAACATAGCCTCCCTCTCTATTTGAGTATGCTAAACTAGCTACCTGCATTTGCTAGCTAAGTAAGTGAAAATGAAAAAAATACTACAAAATATAGCTATCTCTCTCTATTTCTCTTGCTTCTCCTTCATTTTTGAAGGAATGTATTTGTTCAAAACTGTTCAACTATTCTCTGTCTCTCTGAATCAGCTACTTACCACATTTTATGCACTGCAGTGCTAGCTAGTTGTAGCTTATGCTTTCAGTACTAGATTCATTCTCTGATCCTTTTTTTGAACAGGCCTTTTGACCATAGGGCTCTGGTCAAAAGTAGTACACTATACTCTTAGAAAAAAGGGTTCCAAAAGGGTTCTTTGGCTTTCCCTATAGGCAAACCCTTTTTGGTTCCAGGTAGAATCCTTTTGGTTCCAGGTAGAACTCTTTTGGGTTCCATGGAAGACCCTCTGGGGAAAGGGTTCTACATGGAACCCAATAGGGTTCTATCTGGAACCAAAAAGGGTTCTTCAAAGGGTTCTCCTATGGGGACAGCCTAAGAAGATTTTTCGGTTCTAGATAGCACCTTTGGGTAAATAGGGAATAGGGAATAGGGAATAGGGTGCACCGGACAGACACTTACCATCAAACTCAGCAGGACCCACTCCCACTATGATGATAGACATGGGCAGAGCGGCAGCCTGCGGAGAAAAAAAACACACACACACACACATGCACGCACAGGAAATTACATAATTTTGACGCCCCGTGCCACATTTTGGGACACACACACAAACTTAAGGCCCACCAATGTCAACAACACACATCACTGAGTTGTGATGAACACTCACATTGACCACAGCCTCCTTGGTCTGCATCATGTCTGAGATGACTCCGTCTGTGATCATCAACAGCACAAAGTACTGGGATCCGTCAGTCACATCCTCAGCACACCTGCACGGAGCAACACAGCACAGGTTGAAACTTGATCAAACCAAATCGTATTTGTCACATGCGCCCTTCCCAGAATAGTAACACAAGAGGAATAAAATACACAAGAATGTTGCTATGTACATGGAGTACCAGTGGCATATCAATATGCAGAGGTACGAGGTACTTGAGGTGGATATGTACATGAAGGCAGGGTAAAGTAACTAGGCATCAGGATAGATAATAATACGAGTGAAATAAAGAACAGAGCAGCAGCAGCAAATGATGAGTGTAAAAGTGTGTGAGGGTGCGTGTGTAATATGTATGTGTGTTTGTGTTGTGTCGGTATGCGTGTGTGTAATGTATGTGAATGTGTGTGTTTTTTTTGTGGGAGTGTCAATGTAGTGTGTGTGTGTGTGTGTGAGTGTGTATATGGTTTGTATATATAGTCTAGTGAGTGTGTAGGGTCAGTGCAAGGTAGAGTCATTGCAGATAGTTTGTGTACCATTAATTTACTATTTGGTAGTCCGGCTATTTTATTTAGCAGTCTTATGGCTTGGGGGTTGAAGCTGTCTCGGAGCCTGTTGGTCCGAGAGCCGTACCGTTTTGAACAGTCTATGGCTTGGGGGGCTTTGGCAATTTTTCGGCCTTCCTCGGACACTACCTGATATAGAGGTCCTGGATGGCAGGGAGCTCTGCCCCAGTTATGTACTTAACTGTCCGCACCACCCTGTGTCGCGCATTGCAGTCAAGGGCGGTGCATTTGCCATGCCAAACGGGGATGCAGCCAGTCAAGATGGTCTTGATGGTGCAGTGGTAGAACTCTCAGCCTCCTGAGGGGGACAAGGCACTGCCGTGCCCTCTTCACGACTGTGTGGATGTTTGTGTACCATTATATTATTAATCTAATTTTCTCAAACAAGTGCTAATCATCAGCTATATCACCATCATCATTATGCTAATATAGCACCATATTGAACGAGAATTCATGAAGTTCTCGCGTCCACAGTCGAGCCACAGCACCGCACTCTATTAAGTTAAGCAAAAGAGACGCCACATTCACTGGAAAGTATATTGCCATACTTATATACACTCAGTATACCAGACATTAGGAACACCTTCCTAATATTGAGTTGCACTCCCACCCCAAAAACACACTTCTATGTCAACAGTCTAGACAACGCAACACTTCTACGACAACAGTCTAGAAAACGCAACACTTCTATGACAACAGTCTAGACAACGCAACACTTCTACGACAACAGTCTAGACAACGCAACACTTCTATGACAACAGTCTAGACAACGCAACACTTCTATGACAACAGTCTAGACAACGCAACACTTCTATGACAACAGTCTAGACAACGCAACACTTCTACGACAACAGTCTAGACAACGCAACACTTCTATGACAACAGTTTAGACAACGCAACACTTCTATGACAACAGTCTAGACAACGCAACACTTCTACGACAACAGTCTAGACAACGCAAAACTTCTATGACAACAGTCTAGACAACGCAACACTTCTATGACAACAGTCTAGACAACGCAACACTTCTACGACAACAGTCTAGAAAACGCAACACTTCTACGACAACAGTCTAGAAAACGCAACACTTCTATGACAACAGTCTAGACAACGCAACACTTCTACGACAACAGTCTAGAAAACGCAACACTTCTATGACAACAGTCTAGACAACGCAACACTTCTATGACAACAGTCTAGACAACGCAACACTTCTATGACAACAGTCTAGACCACGCAACACTTCTATGACAACAGTTTAGACAACGCAACACTTCTATGACAACAGTCTAGAAAACGCAACACTTCTATGACAACAGTCTAGAAAACGCAACACTTCTATGACAACAGTCTAGACAACGCAACACTTCTATGACAACAGTCTAGACAACGCAACACTTCTATGACAACAGTCTAGACAATGCAACACTTCTACGACAACAGTCTAGACAACGCAACACTTCTATGACAACAGTCTAGACAACGCAACACTTTTATGACAACAGTCTAGACCACGCAACACTTCTATGACAACAGTCTAGACCACGCAGCACTTTCATGACAACATTCTAGACAATGCAACACTTTCATGACAACAGATCTAGACCACACAGCACTTTCATGACAACAGTCTAGACCACGCAACACTTTCATGACAACAGTCTAGACCACACAGCACTTTCATGACAACAGTCTAGACAACGCAACACTTTCATGACAACAGTCTAGACAACGTAACACTTTCATGACAACAGTCTAGACAATGCAGCACTTTCATGACAACAGTCTAGACAACGCAACTCTTTCATGACAACAGTCTAGACCACGCAGCACTTTCATGACAACAGTCTAGACAACGCAACACTTTCATGATAACAGTCTAGACAACGCAACACTTTCATGACAACAGTCTAGACAATGCAGCACTTTCATGATAACAGTCTAGACAACGCAACACTTTCATGACAACAGTCTAGACAATGCAGCACTTTCATGACAACACTCTAGACAACGCAACTCTTTCATGACAACAGTCAAGACCATGCAACACTTTTATGACCGGTGACATCAATAAGAGATCATAGCTTTCACCTGGATTCACCTTGTCAGTCTATGTCATGGAAAGAGCTCTTAATGTTTGGTACACAAAAAATAAACAGGAAGTACATAACAGGGCCATTAGAAAATGTGTTTCATGAAATACATACAACATTTTGGGGGATTTAGTTTGAGAAATTGTGTATTTTTACTAAGGTGGGAGGTATGAGACTGTAGTTGGGTGAAAATCCCCATCGACTGACAATGAGTTGTCACCATTATGTAGTTGAATGAAAATTCTGTTTAAACTTTATTCATCAATCTGACTCCATTATTACTGTATGTGAATAAATGCAGGCCCTGGGCACCCCTGTGCCGCTCCCTCTTTGAATTGACCGCTGTCTGACAAACATTATAACACAGTTCCCCTGTCACAATAAATCCATAGTACTTACAAACCAAACACGACAATTTAATTAACAGTAACATTCATTTAGACGATTAAAGTTTTCCTCAGTTTTCACACCTCTTCTAGTCTCAGTGACCCCAGGACTTTGCTGGGAACTTCTCGTCTCAGAGGATACGGTGTGTTTCTCCTGTGAGATGCAAATATACAGTCATCCATCAGAACAGTTTCATAAAACGGGATTGAGTCATCCCGCTGGGTCTCGGCACCTGCAAGTCGCTAGTCGCGAGTTTCACCTTCTCTCATTTTTCCACGACAAGACCTTAAGCAGCCCATTTAGGGAGAGTCTTTCCTCCTACCTGGAGAAAACCAAGATCACAAGATCTTCCATAATTCATATTCTATGCTCTGCTTATTTCTATGGAACGTATCCAGGGACACCTTTATAACACCGGAATACCAGTAAAACACACAATGGCACCTACTATTCCTTCCTAATACTACACCTATTAAACCATATAATGAATTATATTTATATGAACTACACGGCCTTCTCTAGTACTACAGTGTCCTATACAACATTCAGCAACACAACTCCTGACAAGTTGTAATGGTCCCAAGGCCCCAGCTAAGCCAATTATTAAGAGTTTTGCAGAAATAGAGCACACGGAGGCAGTGGAGAGCAGCTAAGCTAGGTCGTCTGCCTGTCAGAGTGAGAAGGAGTGCGATAGAGACAGAGACTGACAGCTCAGGGGAGAACATGTCAAAGTAACTCATGGGGGCTAGGGCAGCCTACGGGTGGAATACTGCAGAGGAGAGGAGTGTGTGTGTGTGTGTGTGTGTGTGTGTGTGTGTGTGTGTGTGTGTGTGTGTGTGTGTGTGTGTGTGTGTGTGTGTGTGTGTGTGTGTGTGTGTGTGTGTGTGTGGTGGGGGGGAGGGTTTGAGAGTTTGTGTGTTTGCATACTGTATGCATTTGCGTACAGTCAATGTGACTCTCGTATTGTGTCAAGCAAGTCAAAACACGTATGTACACTGAGTATACACAAACATTAAGAACACCTGCTCTTTCCATGATAAACTGACCAGGTGAAAGCTATGATCCATTATTGATGTCACTTGTTAAATCCACTTCAATCAGTGTAGATGAAGGGAACTGACAACTGAGACATGGATTGTGCATGTGTGCCATTCAGAGGGGGAATGGGCAAGACAAAATATTTACATGTAAGTGCCTTTGAACGGGGTATGGTAGTAGGTACCAGGCATACCGGTTTATGTCAAGAACTGCAACACTGCAGTTAAGAAAGTATTTACAAAAATAAACTGAAGTAAAATATGAATAAATAAAATAAGAAAAAAAAAGAAAAAAAAACTACTAATAATTAAGGAGCAACAATAAAATAACAGTAGAGAGGCTATATACAGGGGGTACCGGTACAGAGTCAATGTGCGGGGGCACCGGTTAGTCGAGGTAATTGAGGTAATATGTACATGTAGGTAGAGGTAAAGTGACTATACATGGATAATAAACAGAGAGTAGCTGCAGCGTACAAAAAGGGATGGCAGGAAGCTTGGCCTCAGTGAATGTACTGGGCTGTACGCACTACCCTCTGTAGTGCCTTGCGGTCGGAGGCCGAGCAGTTGCCAAACCAGGCGGTGATGCAACCAGTCAGGATGCTCTCGATGGTGCAGATGTAGAACTTTTTGAGGATCTGAGGACCCATGACAAATCTTTTTAGTCTCCTGAGGGGAAATAGGTCTTGTCGTGCCCTCTTCACGACTGTCTTGGTGTGTTTGGACCATGATAGTTTGTTGGTGAAGGAACTTGAAGCTCTCAACCTGCTCCACTACAGCCCCGTCGATGAGAATGGGGGCGTGCTCGATCCTCCTTTTCCTGTAGTCCACAATTATCCTTTATCTTGATCATGTTGGGGGAGATGTTGTTCTCCTGGCACCACACTGCCAGGTCTCTGACCTCCTCCCTATAGGCTGTCTCATTGTTGTCGGTGATCCTTGAGATATTTCGTCAACTTTATTGGAGTCCACCTGTGGTAAATTCAATTGATTGGACATGATTTGGAAAGGCACACACCTGTCTTTTTAAGGTCCCACAGTTGACAGTGCATGTCAGAGCAAAAACCAAGCCATGAGGTCGAACTAACTGTCCGTAGAGCCTCGAGGCAGGATTGTGTGAATGGTGAAGCATGGTGGTGGCAGCATCACGCTGTGGGGATGTTTTTCAGTGGCAGGGAGACTAGTCAGGATCGAGGGAAAGACAAACAAAGCAAAGTACAGAGAGGTCCTTGATGAAAACCTGCTCCAGAGTGCTCAGAACCTCAGCCTGGGGTGAAGGTTCACCTTCCAACAGGACAATGACTCTAAGCACACAGCCAAGACAATGCAGGAGTGGCTAGGGGGACAATGTCCTTGAGTGGCCCAGCCAGAGTCCAGACTTGAACCCGATCGAACAGCTCAGGAGAGACCTGAAAATAGCTGTGCAGCGACACCCCCCATCCAACTTGACAAAGCTTGAGAGGATCTGCAGAGGAGAATGGGAGAAACTCCCCAAATACAGGTGTGCCAAGCTTCTAGCGTCATACCCAAGAAGACTCGAGGCTGTAATCGATAACAAAGGTGCTTCAACAAATTACTGATTAAAGGGTCTTAATACTTATGTAAATGTCATATTTGTAGTTTTTTTTATACATTTGCTAAAATAAAATAAAACAGTTTTTGCTTTGTCATTATGGGGTAGTGTGTGTAGATTGATGAGGGGGGAAAACTATTTAATACATTTTATAATAAGACTGTAACGTAACAAAATGTGGAAAAAATCAAGGGGTCTGAATACTTTATTAATGCACTGTGTGCGTGCGTGCGTGCGTGCGCATGCGTGCGTGCACGCGCACGCGTGTGTGTATGTGTGTGTGTGCTGTCATTCTCTCACCGTGCCACCTGGTTGATGACAGGAGCGAAGTTGGTGGGCCCGTAGAGCTGAACAGTTCGGAGACTCTGGAAGTAGGCCTCCAACACTCCCTCGATACCCACACAGTTTGGGTTCTCACTGTTGGAGTTCTGTGGGAAACCATGGACAAGAGAGACGGAGAGAGGGAGAGACAAAGCTCAGATGCATCGAAAACTAATGCATCGGAGAGGAAAAAAAGATAAAAAAATAAAGTGTTTGTGAAGGCAACGTCCATTTGTCCTCCAAGAGTTGCTAAGTATTTTATTTTCACATTTTCTGGGTAAATCAATCAAGACATGAGAACAAAAATAATCCATCAAACAATCTGACTGTTCCCAAAAGTACATTTATTGAGTACGGACCAGCAACACAATTGTTTAACTCTGTTACATTTTGGTTGACAGACCTGTTCTGAGCGCAGTGGTCACACAATCTTTAATTGTGACATACACAGACACTGTTTTAATGGTGGAGGTTCGTGAAACATTATCTGTCTCCTGTCTGTACATTCAGCGTCAAAACTCTTCCGATAAGAATCCCCATTGGCTCATTAAAGCCACTTCCTATATAGCACACGTACAGTACCGGTCAAAAGTTAAGACACACCTACTCATTCAAGGCCTTTCTTTATTTTGACTATTTTCTACATTGTAGAATAATAGTGAAGACATCAAAACTATGAAATAACACATATATATATATAAAAGATTACCAGATCTTTAAGAGTATTTATTCCGAAGACAACAGCTCTATAAACATTCTTCCTTGGTGCCCCGACTTCCTAGTTAATTACATTTACATAATTAGTTTAATCAGGTAATATTAATTACAGAGAATTGATTTGCTAAAATAGCATGTCATATATAATTTCATCCATAGTAAAGACACGACACGTTGATCAATGAGATTACAGCCTACTGTATGTTCACTCACTCAAAAAGACAGTGAAAAGTTTGTTCGATTTCCAATGCGTTATCACTTTGCGTTCGACCATCTAAAAGCACAACCAAATGCCAATAGAAAAACAACGTCTGATTTTTGGTTTAGTTGTCACCCAAATGTCTATCCCTGAGCTTTCAACCATTTAAAAGAACAGCAAAGTTGAAATGGGAATACAATGCTTATTTATACAAAATATTCATGTGTTATCACTGTACTCTACTTCATTTAATAGCAGAATGAAATGACCTGGATTGCAGTTGAGATTACATTATAAAAACATGGTGCAAGTGATCAATGTCGTTGAATAGTCTGCACAGATTATTACAGCACTGGTGAAGATCTCCACATACCTGCGACGACCTATGCATGCTATCTTGAACAAGCATTTATTTCGTATCATTTCATATAAGCAGGGATAGTGAACGTGTCTGATAGATTTTGGTTCATTATATATGAGCTGGGGGTGAACGACTTTGGTGAATCCGCATCGAATGAATTGTTCTGCTCATTTATGAACTGAACGAGAGCGAAGGACGGTATGTGAAGCGCCATCCGATTAATTGTTCTGTTCCTTTTATGAACAGAAGTAAAGGACCTTTGGTGAAACTAGTGATAGTGAAAGTGTATGTGTCGGCGTAAATGTGAACGTATGATTGATTGAATGAGTGTGTCTTAAGTGGTTTAGAAATGATCAGCGCTGTGCATTGCGAAAGCCATGTGTTGTTTTCTATAGAGATATACCGTGTATAAAAGTGTATATTCTTATTTTACATTCATGTAGTTCTGTCCTTTAGTTGTTATTTTGTATCATGTCATGTTTTACGATTTGTTCGGACCCTAGGAAGAGAAGCTGCTGTTTTAGCAGCAGCTAATGGGGATCCTAATAAAACACTGAATACTAAGAAGAAATGTATACAGTCGGGGCCAAATATATTGTCACCAAAGTATTTGGTCTCCAAAATTCTTTATTTCACTGTTAATATTACAGAACCTTTGTTTTTGATTCAGAACGTAATATATCCATTTAAATCAGAAAGTAAACAGAAATGGCATTGACAAAATTATTGACACCCTAGACTTAATATTTGGTAGCACAACCTTTGGTCAAAATAACTGCAATCAAGCGCTTGAGCTTCCTGCACCTCTGTACTGGCAGATTGGCCCACTCCTCTTGTGCAAACTGCTCCAGTTCTCCCAGATTTGAAGGGTGCCTTCTCCCAACTGCTGTTTTAAGATCCCTCCACAAGTTTTTAATGGGATTCAATGCTGGCTAATTCAGAACAGTCCAGCGTTTAGTCTTGAACCATTCCTGGGGTCTTTTTGAAGTGTGTTTGGGGTCATTGTCCTGCTGGAAGACCCATGACCTTTGACGGAGACCCAGCTTTCTGACACCGGGTCCGACGTTGCGCTCCAAAATGCCTTGGTAGTTGAAACTGTCAAAACTTTCTCCACCATTAAAATAATCCTTCGCTGCAATCTTCCATCCAGTTTTTGGTGAAAACGGGAACATCAACATCTCTGGAGATGGACTTGTAACCTTGAGATTGTCCATGCTTGGCTACAATCTTGTGTCTGACCTCCTCAGATAATTATCTGGTAATCTTTCTTTTCGCCGTGCTCATTGCAGTACACACAGTGACACAGAACAGGAGAATGAGTCATTTTATTTATTCAAACTGGTTGAATGAGTTGTGACGTCCTGACCATAGTTCTTATGTGTGTTGCTTGTTTTAGAGTTGGTCAGGACGTGAGCTGGGTGGGCATTCTATGTTGTGTGTCTAGTTTGTCTGTTTCTGTGTTCAGCCTGATATGGTTCTCAATCAGAGGCAGCTGTCAATCGTTGTCCCTGATTGAGAATCATATATAGGTGGCTTGTTTTGTGTTGGGGATTGTGGGTGGTTGTCTTCTGTCTTTGTGTTCTGCACCAGATAGGACTGTTTTTGCTTTTCACATTTTCTTGTTTTGTTGATTGTAGTGTTCTCATATATTTTTTATTAAATCATGTTGAACACTAGCCGCGCTGCGTGTTGGTCCTCTCCTTCATCCCAGGAAGAAAACCGTTACAGAACCACCCACCTAACCGGGACCAAGCAGCGTGGCTACGGGCAGCGACAGCAGCGGCAGCAGGAGCAGAGAAAGGAGGAATGGACACGGGAAGACGTTTTGGACGGCAAGGGTTGCTACACATGGGAGGAGATCCTGGCTGGAAAGGATCGCCTCCCATGGGAACAGCTGGAGGCAGCTAGGAGAGCAGAGGCAGCCGGAGAGAGGAACCGGCATTATGAAGGTACGCGGCTAGCACGGAAACCCGAGAAGAAATCCCCCAAATTTCTTGGGGGGTGGCTAAAGGGTAGTGTGGAGAAGGCAGGTAGGAAACCTGCGCGCACTTCCCATACTTACCGTGGAGAGCGGGAGTACGGGCAGACACCGTGTTATGCGGAAGAGCGCACGGTGTCTCCTGTACGTGTGCATAGCCCGGTGCGGGTTATTCCACCTCCCCGCACTGGCCGGGCTATATTGAGCATTGAGCCAAGTGCCATGAAGCCGGCTCAACATATCTGGCCTCCAGTACGTCTCCTCGGGCCGGTGTACATGGCACCAGCCTGACGCATGGTGTCCCCGGTTCGCCAACACAGCCCAATGCGGGTTATTCCACCTCCCCGCACTGGTCGGGCTACGGGGAACATGCAACCAGGTAAGGTTGGGCAGGCTCGGTGCTCAAGGGAGCAAGTACGCCTGCACGGTCCAGTATATCCAGCGCCGCCTGAGCTGCCTGCCTGCCCAGCGCCGTCTGAGCTGCCTGCCTGCCCAGCGCCGTCTGAGCTGCCTGCCTGCCCAGCGCCGTCCGTCTGCCCAGCGCCGTCAGAGCCGTCCGTCTGCCCAGCGCCGTCTGGGCCGTCCGTCTGCCCAGCGCCGTCAGAGCCGCCCGTCTGCCCAGCGCCGTCAGAGCCGCCCGTCTGCCCAGCGCCGTCAGAGCCGCCCGTCAGTCAGGAGCCGCCAGAGCCGCCAGCCAGTCAGGAGCCGCCAGCCAGTCAGGATCTGCCAGAGCCGCCAGCCATTCAGGAACTGCCATAGCTGCCCCTCAGTCCGGAGCTGCCCCTCAGTCCGGAGCTGCCCCTCAGTCCGGAGCTGCCCCTCAGTCCGGAGCTGCCCCTCAGTCATGAGCTGCCCCTCAGTCATGAGCTGCCCTTCAGTCATGAGCTGCCCTTCAGTCATGAGCTGCCCTCCAGTCATGAGCTGCCCTCCAGTCATGAGCTGCCCTCCAGTCATGAGCTGCCGCTCTGTCCGGAGCTGCCCTTCAGTCCGGAGCTGCCCTTCAGTCCGGAGTTGCCCTTCAGTCCGGAGTTGCCCTTCAGTCCGGAGTTGCCCTTCAGTCCGGAGTTGCCCTTCAGTCCGGAGTTGCCCTTCAGTCCGGAGTTGCCCCTCTGTCCTGAGCTGCCTCTCTGTCCTGAGCTACCTCTCTGTCCTGAGCTGTCTCCTCTATCTAGGTGGGACCTTTGTGAAGGTTCCTAGACCAGGGTCGGGGGCGAGGGTCGCCACTCAAAGGACGCTAAGGAGGGGGACAAAGACAATGGTGGAGTGGTGTCCTCGTCCTGCGCCGGAGCCGCCACCGCGGACAGATGCCCACCCAGACCCTCCCCTTGAGATTTAGGGGTGCGTTCGGAGTCCGCACCTCAGGAGGGGGGTACTGTCACGTCCTGACCATAGTTCTTATGTGTGTTGCTTGTTTTAGAGTTGGTCAGGACGTGAGCTGGGTGGGCATTCTATGTTGTGTGTCTAGTTTGTCTGTTTCTGTGTTCAGCCTGATATGGTTCTCAATCAGAGGCAGCTGTCAATCGTTGTCCCTGATTGAGAATGATATATAGGTGGCTTGTTTTGTGTTGGGGATTGTGGGTGGTTGTCTTCTGTCTTTGTGTTCTGCACCAGATAGGACTGCTTTTGGTTTTCACATTTTCTTGTTTTGTTGATTGTAGTGTTCTCATATATTCTTTATTAAATCATGTTGAACACTAGCCGCGCTGCGTGTTGGTCCTCTCCTTCATCCCAGGAAGAAAACCGTTACATGAGTGATTTTTATATTGCAAGCTTCTACAACTCACCACAATGAGTTCAATTCCAAAGTAAAGGAGAATCACCTGCTTGAAATCTAATTATTTCAAACTATTTCTAGAAGGTGCCAATAATATTGTCTGGGCCATTTTAGGAATACTTTGTGGAATAAGCTAACATTTAGTAAATTAATCAGATTTGGGGGTTTTGTTCAACTGCAAACCAAAGACACCGTCACGCCCTGACCGTAGAGAGCTTTAATTCTCTATGTTGGTTAGGTCGGGGTGTGATTAAGGGTGGGTTATCTAGGTGAATTCTATTTCTATGTTGGCCTAGTATGGTTCCCAATCAGAGGCAGCTGTTTATCGTTGTCTCTGATTGGGGATCATATTTAGGTAGCCATTTCCCCATTGTGCTTTGTGGGATCTTGTCTATGTATAATTGCCTGTGAGCATTATTCTAGATTCACGTTTTGTTTGTTTGTTTTGTTGTTTTGTTCTTTGAAGTTTTCTATTCCAAAATAAAGGATTGAAAAATACCACGCTGCATCTGGGTCTATTCCTTATGACGAACGTGACTGACACACATATGTGGATACCAAAATGTTTTTTCATTTCAAAATGTTTCTGGAAGAAATGGTGCTTTTTTCTTTGTGCAAGGGTGCAGATATTTTTAGGCAACGACTGTAGTTACTGTAACCCAAAATGTGGCCATGGATGTGTCAGGCCTACTCAATTTGAGGTTGAATGATACATTTGTTTGTAAGATAGCCTTAACTTTAGACTATTTACTGTATTACAAAAGTAATATTGAATTGTTTTTGGTTGACAACACAACAAAATATCAACATTTAAAGGAGATGTATGTACTGCTTGGATAGTTTCATCTGACCCACTGGTTTAGTCTGTCCTTAATTCTAGTTTGTCTACAAATGAATAATTGATATGATTTTTGGTTGAGATGGAGAAATGAATCCAACATACAGCTGTATCAATTAATAATTTGTAGACAAAACTAGAAAGATTGAACTATCCAAGAAGAAGATCCTTCTAATGGCGATATTTGGTTGCGTTGCCAACCAAATACAATTCAATATCATTAAATATAATTACATTTGAAATCAGCCAGAGCTTGAAAGCCTAGGCCTATATCGTATTGTCTGTTTTTAGGAGAATTCTGGGTTGGAACAATAACTGTTGATGACTTTGCAAATGCTACTTAAGCCTAAATAGCATCATTGATTATATAGTATATGAGTGATAAGGTATGGTCACATTTAATTTGCTCTGTTAAACCTACCCTTTGGAATGTCTTTTATATCAACAGTTAATCTTTTTCGTTTTTTTAAGTGGAGATCTCTCAACAATCATTCTCACGATAGCACATTGGTAGCAGTCAATGACAAATATCATAGCTAACAGGGTTTGGTTAAAAGCCTGGATAGGAGACCAACAGGATAGCTGTGGACAGATCAATTCTCCTGTAGGAGGTGCTGTCCAGCAGATAGCTATTTTTTCTGATAGTGGATATAACGTTGAAGATCTGACATTGTTTTATTAATAAAGGTATAAATTCAACATATTTTATGCAAGGTTTGAGAGAAGTAAGCTTTTTGTGCGTATGGAACGTTTCTGGGATCTTTGATTTCAGCTCATGAAACATGGGACCAACACTTCACATGTAGCGTTTATGTTTTTGTTCAGTATATATTTCAGTAAAGTTATAGTTCATTTCACATTACTTTTGGATTCTAATAATATTGTAATGCTCACATAAATGTCATGATGATGTTCATGTTCATGTCATTGTCACAAAAAAAGGATTCTAATGTAATTGCCAGTAGAATAACGGCAACGTTACAATGCAAATGTCATGGTTACATTTTTTTTTAAATGTAATTTTGTAACTAAACCTCCCTTGCACTGAAGTGCTTTGTAACAATTTTTGCTTAGTTGTTTCTGTGCGCTGGCCCTCAACATCTGCTCTGTAATCAAATTATTCACATAGTACGCTTCTGCAAGCGTGGAGGAATATTTTTCTCGTTTGAAGAGGCTATGCTGTCTGCATTTTCACTCTCTTGCTTGCTTCTCAAAAGTGGTTTGCGCTGTGTCAACTGCATGCGCAAGCAGCCTGGCTAGCTACTGCCCCATTGAGAAGATTCAGACAAATTACAAGACAGACTCGATCCTCTCAATCCGTATATGACGTGAGACACATTTGCAGAAATACTAAAAGTTTAAAAAAATTATAGTTCCGAAACATTTTCCATGTTCTAGTATCGAAAAGTACAGACGTTTTGGTATACCGTCCAACACTAGTATTTTCCACAATGAAACAACTTTTATTCAACCAGTTTGTGTGCAGTGGGCTGTCTCCAGGAGCAAGAATCTCAATACACTGCTTGTCATTACCTTAGGTAATTGGCATGTCATGGTGACATCCAGATGGTAACCAAAATCAATTTATTTTACAAGTTTTAACTAGTGCGATGCTGCTGTTGTTGCCAGCTAGCAAGCGTAAACTAGCTTGTTGGAACGGGCTCATCAGACGACTGACTAAACTCACTGAACCGAATCCATTCGTCTCCCCTCGACTCTCAGCAACATACATCACCAATTTTCGGCACCAGGCGTGTCCGTATAGCCTCTCCGGTAATTGACATTGGTTTATTGTATTATAAACAGAGGGCATCCGTATAGGAAAAATTAACAACATTGGGGAATAAGCAGGTAGAGACTATGTATCCCCGATGTCAGCAAAGGAGAGTTTTACAATGCATTTCTTCGGATAAATTACAGACGGAGGCCCTCTTAGTAAAAGATCCCTATGTTATGTCTCAGCGACATAAGAACATTGTGATTTTCCAGTAGTCTCAGCATGGGGAGGCAGGTAGCCTAGCGGTTAGAGCGTTGGACTAGTAAGTGAAAGGTTGCAAGATCGACTCCCCGAGCTGACAAGGTTCTGCCCCTGAACAAGGCAGTTAACCCACTGTTCCTAGGCTGTCATTGAAAATAAGATGTTGTTCTTAAATGACTTGCCTAATTAAATAAAGGTAAAATAGTGCCTTTGTAAATCTGTGTGCTTTCTGGGTTGGAGCTAAAGCCTGTATCAGACAATAAAGAGCATCACTGCTAAAGAGTTGAAAAGACATGTCACTACAAGTGTTGAATGGCATTCAGCCAACATAACAGACAGTATGAGTCTTCTTCAACCCCTGTCCAACATAAAAGACAGTATGAGTCTTCTTCAATCCCTGTCCAGCCAGGAGAAGAGAGTGTTCTTCAGGCTATATCCTTTATTAAAGTTCCTACGAAAAACAAGTGAACAGCAGTCTGACCTTTCTCCTTCTCTCTGAAGACAAATGTAATTGAAAGGAGGAAGCAATCACCTTAAAAGAAGTGAACTAGTCTGCAAAAGATGAGACCTGACTGCATGACCAATCCATTTGTTGAAGCAGTATGTAGTTCCCACACACAGAGCAGTAGCAAAGTACAATCAACTTTTCTTTGATACTTTGATTAAATAAGAAGAGAGATACTCACCTCTCATCTAAAATATCTTACAGTTGCAGGCCCTAAAGTTAGGTTGTGTTGCGGTATTGGCAGATGCCCAATGCATGTGCAACATGACGCTCTGCCGCCTCGACATGACAGTTAGTCTAAAAACTGAAGCATAACTAGCCACGAAGACAACACTGGCACTATGTTGTGACATATTTGTGATTGATATATTGGCTTAATTTTTTTATTTTTAATATAAACTTTTGATTCCAGGTAGAACCTTTGCCTTGTTTGAGGGCACTTCGTTGGGTGAAAAAAGTGTTCTACCTTGAATATTCTACAGGAACAGCAAAATAACCTTTTATGAAATCTTTTCTCTAAGAGTAAGAGTTCATATCAAAGGCAAATTAGATTCCACAACCAATTCACTTGACAACGTTAAAGGAAAGGTTTTCACCCGAGAGGTACGTTTTCAGGTTGCTAAGCTACAGGACTGTTTCGCTAGCACAAACTGGAATATAAACCAAGATTCATATGATAACATTCAGGAGTTGACAACATCAGTCACCGGCTTCATTAAAACTTCTCTAGGAAAGGGGGCAACATTTTCACGTATGGATGAAAAGCATACCCAAATTCAACTGCCAGCTACTCATCCCCAGAAGATAAGATATGCACATTATTTGATTTGGATAGAAAACACTCTGAAGTTTCTAAAACTGTTTGAATCATGTCTGTGAGTATAACAGAACTTATTTAGCAGGCGAAACCCTGAGGACAAACCATTCAGATTTTGTTTTGTTTTGAGGTCACTCTCTTTTCAATGGAGTTTCATTGGGAATCAAAATTTCTAATTGACCTTCTTGCAGTTCCTACCGCTTCCACTGGATGTCAACAGTCTTTAGTAATTGGTTGAAGTTTTTTCCTTTGTGTAATGAAGAAGTACGGCCATCTTGAACGAGGGTCACTTGAAGTGTACTGTTAGTTAGAGGCGCGTGACCAGAAAGCTAGCTACAGTTTGTTTTAATCCTGTATTGAACACAGATCATCCCGTCTTCAATTTTATCGATTATTTACATAAAGAAATACCTAAAGTTGTATTACAAAAGTAGTTTGAAATGTTTTGGCAAAGTTTACAGGTAACTTTTGAGATATTTTGTAATCATGTCGCACAAGTTGGAACCGGTGTTTTTTTGGATCAAACGCGCCAAATAAATGGACATTTTGGATATATATCGACTGAACTAATCGAACAAAAGGACCATTTGTGATGTTTATGGGACATATTGGAGTGCCAACAACAGAAGCTCGTCAAAGGTAAGGCATGAATTATATTTTTATTTCTGCGTTTTGTATCGCACCTGCAGGGTTGAAATATGCTTCTCGCTTTGTTTACTCTGTTGCTATCCTCAGATAATAGCATCGTTTGCTTTCACCGAAAAGCCTATTTTAATTCTGACATATTGGCTGGATTCACTTGTTAACAAACTATAGTTTTGGCATATCGGTTAGGACATCTACTTTGTGCATGACAAGTCATTTTTCCAACAATTGTTTACAGACAGATTATTTCACTTATAATTCACTGTATCACAATTCCAGTGGGTCAGAAGTTTACTTACACGAAGTTGACTGTGCCTTTAAACAGCTTGGAAAATTTCAGAAAATGATGTAATGGCTTTAGAAGCTTCAGATAGGCTTATTGACATCCTTTGAGTCAATTGGTTCATCCTTGGGAGACATTTCCAAACGCCTGAAGGTACCACGATCATCTGTACAAACAATCGTACGCAAGTATAAACACCATGGGACCATGGTAAACGCCATACCGCTCAGGAAGGAGACACGTTCTCTCTCCTAGAGATGAACGTAGTTTGGTGTGAAAAGTGCAAATCAATCCCAGAAAAACAGCAAAGGACCTTGTGAAGAGGCTGGAGGAAACAGGTACAAAAGTATCAATATCCACAGTAAAACGAGTCCTATATCGACATAACCTGAAAGGCCGCTCAGCAAGGAAGAAGCCACTGCTCCAAAACGCCATAAAAAAGCCAGACTACGGTTTGCAACTGCACATGGGGACAAAGATCGTACTTTTTGGAGAAATGTCCTCTGGTCTGAATGAAACAAAAATAGAACTGTTTGGCCATAATGACCATCGTTATGTTTGGAGTGAAAAGGGGGAGGCTTGCAAGCCGAAGAACACCATCCCAACCATGAAACACGGGGGTGGCAGCATCATGTTGTGGGGGTGCTTTGCTGCAGGAGTGACTGGTGCACTTCACAAAATAGATGGCATCATGAGGAAGGAAAATTATGTGGACTAGGATCCAAAAATACAGGACTAAGATCAAATCCAGCTCTGACAATCGATGGATGTGATAGGGCTGGCAAACTATCGCGGATTACAAAGGGGCCATATGGAATACCAGAGCATGTGCTGACTAGCTGGCAAGGATCTTCACTGACATTTTCAACCTATCCTTGACCCGGACTGTAATACCAACTTGTTTCAAGCAGATGACCATACTCCCCGTGCCCAAGAATGCCAGGGTAGCCTGCCTAAATGACTATTGCCCCGTAACACTCACATCTATAGCCATGAAATGCTTTGAAAAGCTGGTCATGGCTCACATCAGCACCATCATCCCAGACACCCTGGACCCACTCCAATTCGCATACCACCCCAACAGATCCACAGATGACGCAATCTCTAATGCACTCCCCACTGCCCTCACCCACCTGGATCAAATGAATACCTATATAGGAATGCTGTTCATTGACTACAGCTCAGCATTCAACACCATAGTCCCCTCCAAGCTAATCACCAAGCTCAGGACCCTGGAACTGAACACCTCCCTCTGCAACTGGATCCTGGACTTCCTGACGGGCCACTCCCAGATAGTGATGGTAGGCAACAACACATCCGCCACGCTGACCATCAACACGGGGGCCCCTCAGGGGTGAGTGCTTAGTCCCCTCCTGTACTCCATGTTATCCCACGACTGCATGGTAGCACAGGTGCCCACGACTCCAACACCATTATCAAGTTTGCTGATGACACGACGGTGGTAGGACTGATCACTGACGACGAGGCAACCTATAGGGAGGAAGTCAGAGACCTGTCAGTGTGGTGCCAGGACAACAACCTCTCCCTCAACATCAGCAAGGCAAAGGAGATGATTGTGGACTACAGGAAATGGAAGGGAGAGCACGCCTCCATCCACACCAATAGGGCTGTAGGGGAGTGGGTCTAGAGCTTCAAGTTCCATGGTGTCCACATCGCTAAGGAATTAACATGATCCACACACACGGACACAGTTGTGAAGAGGGCATGACAGCGCCTCTTCCCTTTCAGGAGGCTGAAAAGATTTGGCATGGGCTCTCAGATCCTCAAAAAGTACTACAGCTGCACCATTGAGAACATCTTGACTGGCTGCATCACCGCTTGATATGGCAAATGTAACGTACCCAACCGCAAGACGCTATAGAGGGTGGTGTGTACGGCCCAGTACATCACTGGGGCCATGCTCCCTGCCATTTAGGACCTCTATACCAGGCGGTGCCAAAGGAAGATCAAAATAATGTAAAACACTCCAGCCACCCAAGCCATAGACTGTTCTCTCTGCTATCACACGGAAAGCGGTACCAGTGCACCAAGTCTGGAACCAACAGGACCCCGAACAGATTCTTTCCCCAAGCCATTAATAAGACTGCTAAACACGACTGCTCAATAGCTAATCAAAATGCTACCCGCACTACCTGCAAAACTTCTTAGGGATAGGCGTCCCGTCAACGGGACAGTTGTAAATCATGCAGTGCCGTGCGTCATGATCGCAGATTTTAGAGAAACAACAAATGTCGGTAAATATAAGTGTCTTATATCGCCTGAAAGCTTAAATCATTGTTAATATAACTGCACTGTCCAATTTACAGTAGCTATTACTGCAAAAAGAATGCCATGCTATTGTTTGAGGAGCGCTCCTAACAACAAAACACATTTTTCACCGCAATAGGTTTGATAAATTTACCTCTAAAGGTGAAATGTGTACTTACATTCTGAAATCTTGCTCTGATTTATCATCCAAAGGGTCCTAGAGATAACATGAAGTGTAGTTTTGTTAGATAACATCCTTTTTCATATCCTAAAAAGGTCCATATGGCATGCACGATAGATTCTGTATTTCCACTCGTTCAATTTGCAAAGAAAGGAATCTGTGAAAATCTAACCCTAAACGTTGTTTCAACCAGTCAAATCATCTTCGTATTTATTACTCAGAGATCCTAGAATGTAACCAGACTTCACTATATCATTAGGAGTGTAGTATATCCTATAGGACACCAAATTTGTTCAGAGAGCGACGGCTTTATGGCACACCGATGGCGCGGGCGGTCTTCACTTGATTGACTGTAACTTTGTAAAATAAGCACCAATCGGGGTCAAACAAAGCTACCTAGATAGACAATGAGCGGGGCTTTGCGGGAGTATGCGGAAACACTGTATCTGTCGCAAAATGTTGCTGCTAACCTTGTGCGACGTCAAGCCTTTTCCTTTTGGACAAACATTTTAAGAATTATGAAGAGTTATGAAAGAGTTATGAAGTTATGAAAACTGGGTGTTTTGCAAATGTTGAACTTATAATATGGCTACTAATACTGGAAAAGCTAAATCAAAGTCCAAGTATACAGATTTGACGAATTTCTTGCAGAAAAATGTAACGTGAATGTAAATGTCTCCTTCACGATTTGCCCAAATGTACCTGGGTGACTTCACACTAAATGTTATGTAGTTTTCGCATACTTCAAGTTATCCGTCTGAAACTTTGCACATACACTGCTGCCATCTTGTGGACACCAGCAGATGGCTAGATTTGGGACCTTTAGTGGTAGAAATAGTGGTAGAAAAAAACGGTTGTTTTATTCATTGTATTTTCTTCTACCAGATCTATTGTGTTATATTCTCCTACAATCAATTCACATTTCCACAAACTTCAAAGTGTTACCTTTCAAATGGTACCAATAATATGCATATCCTTGCTTCAGGGCCTGAGCTAAAGGCAGTTAGATTTGGGTATGTCATTTTAGGCGAAAATTGAAAAAAAGGGGGCTACCCCTAATTAACTCTCTTGCCCTGACTCTATGCTCAAGTTCACACATACTTACACTGACAGCCCAACACACAAATACACTTTTTTTAACGAACTCATACTTTTGTATATATATATATATAAATAAACAGACTACAAAGTATGTGGATACCCCTTCAAATTTCTAGATTAGGCTATTTTAGCCACAGCCGTTGTATACAATTGAACAGACAGCCATGCAATCTCCATAGACAAACATTGGCAGTAGAATGGCCCGTACTGTGAAACTTCCGGCGCCGAGCGAGATGGCTGCCTCGCTTCGCGTTCCTTGGAAAATATGCAGTATTTTGTTTTTCTATGTGTTATTTCTTACATTGGTACCCCGGGTGATCTTAGATTTCATTACATACAGCCGGGAGGAACTACTGAATATACGATTAACGTCAACTAACCACCGTTCCTACCAGGAATATGACTTTCCCGAAACGGATCCAGTGTTTTGCCTTCCACCCAATACAATGGACCTGATCCCAGCCGGCGAAGCTACACGACGCCGAAAAAGGGGCAAACGTAGCGGTCTCCTGGTCAGGCTTCGGAGACGGGCACATCGCGCTCCACTCCCTAGCATACTACTCGCCAATGTCCAGTCTCTTGACAATAAGGTCGATGAAATCCGAGCACGGGTAACATTCCAGAGAGACATCAGGGATTGCAACGTGCTCTGCTTCACGGAAACATGGCTAACTCAAAAGACGCTAACGGAGTCGGTGCAGCCAGCTGGTTTCTTCACGCATCGCGCAGACAGAAACAAACATCTTTCTGGTAAGAAGAGGGGCGGGGGGGTATGCCTCATGATTAACGAGACGTGGTGTGATCATCATAACAACACTCAGGAACTCAAGTCATTCTGTTCACCTGATCTAGAACTTCTCACAATCAAATGTAGACCGCATTATCTACCAAGGGAATTCTCTTCGGTCATAATCACAGCCGTATATATTCCCACCCAAGCAGACACATCGATGGCCCTGAACGAACTCTATCTGACTCTCTGTAAACTGGAAACCACACACCCTGAGGCTGCATTCATCGTAGCTGGGGATTTTAACAAGGCTAATCTAAAAACAAAACTCCCTAAATTCTATCAGCACATCGATTGTCCTACCAGGGCTGGCAGAACTCTGGACCATTGTTATACTAACTTCCGCGACGCATATAAGGCCCTCCCCCGCCCTCCTTTCGGAAAAGCTGACCACGACTCCATTTTGTTGATTCCAGCCTACAAACAGAAATTAAAACTACAAGCTCCCGCGCTCAGGTCTGTTCAACGCTGGTCCGACCAATCTGATTCCACGCTTCAAGACTGCTTCGATCACGCGGATTGGAATATGTTCCGCACGGCGTCCAACAACAACATTGAAGAATATGCTGATTCGGTGAGCGAGTTCATTTCGAAGTGCATTGACGATGTCGTACCCAGAGCAACGATTAAAACATTCCCAAACCAGAAACCGTGAATTGACGGCAGCATTCGCGTGAAACTGAAAGCGCGAACCACTGCTTTTAACCAGGGCAAGGTGACCGGAAACATGACCGAATACACACAGTGTAGCTATTCTCTCCGCAAGGCTATCAAACAGGCTAAGTCCCAGTACAGAGACAAAATTGAATCGCAATTCAACAGCTCAGACACAAGAGGTATGTGGCAGGGTCTACAGTCTATCACGGATTACAAAAAGAAAACCAGCCCCGTCGCGGACCAGGATGTCTTGCTCCCAGACAGGCTAAATATATTTTTTGCCCGCTTTGAGGACAATACAGTGCCACTGACACGGCCCGCTACCAAAACCTGCGGGCTCTCCTTCACTGCAGCCGAGGTGAGTAAAACATTTAAACGTGTTAACCCTCGCAAGGCTGCAGGCCCAGACGGCATTCCCAGCCGCGTCCTCAGAGCATGCGCAGACCAGCTGGCTGGTGTGTTTACGGACATATTCAATCAATCCTTATCCCAGTCTGCTGTTCCCACATGCTTCAAGAGGGCCACCATTGTTCCTGTTCCCAATAAAGCTAAGGTAACTGAGCTAAACGACTACCGCCCCGTAGCACTCACTTCCGTCATCATGAAGTGCTTTGAGAGACTAGTCAAGGACCATATCACCTCCACCCTACCGGACACCCTAGACCCACTCCAATTTGCTTACCGACCCAATAGGTCCACAGACAACGCAATCGCAACCACACTGCACACTGCCCTAACCCATCTGGACAAGAGGAATACCTATGTGAGAATGCTGTTCATCGACTACAGCTCAGCATTTAACACCATAGTACCCTCCAAACTCGTCATCAAGCTCGAGACACCCCGCGCTGTGCAACTGGGTCCTGGACTTCCTGACGGGCCGCCCCCAGGTGGTGAGGGTAGGTAACAACATCTCCACCCCGCTGATCCTCAACACTGGGGCCCCACAAGGGTGCGTTCTGAGCCCTCTCCTGTACTCCCTGTTCACCCACGACTGCGTGGCCATGCACGCCTCCAACTCAATCATCAAGTTTGCGGACGACACTACAGTGGTAGGCTTGATTACCAACAACGACGAGACGGCCTACAGGGAGGAGGTGAGGGCCCTCGGAGTGTGGTGTCAGGAAAATAACCTCACACTCAACGTCAACAAAACAAAGGAGATGATTGTGGACTTCAGGAAACAGCAGAGGGAGCACCCCCCTATCCACATCGACGGGTCAGTAGTGGAGAAGGTGGATAGTTTTAAGTTCCTCGGTGTACACATCACGGACAAACTGAATTGGTCCACCCACACAGACAGCGTTGTGAAGAAGGCGCAGCAGCGCCTCTTCAACCTCAGGAGGCTGAAGAAATTCGGCTTGTCACCAAAAGCACTCACAAACTTCTACAGATGCACAATCGAGAGCATCCTGTCGGGCTGTATCACCGCCTGGTACGGCAACTGCTCCGCCCACAACCGTAAGGCTCTCCAGAGGGTAGTGAGGTCGGCAGAACGCATCACCCGGGGCAAACTACCTGCCCTCCAGGACACCTACACCACCCGATGTCACAGGAAGGCCATAAAGATCATCAAGGACAACAACCACCCAAGCCTCTGCCTGTTCACCCCGCTATCATCCAGAAGGCGAGGTCAGTACAGGTGCATCCAAGCAGGGACCGAGAGACTGAAAAACAGCTTCTATCTCAAGGCCATTAGACTGTTAAACAGCCACCACTAACATTTAGCGGCCGCTGCCAACATACTGACTCAACTCCAGCCACTGTAAAAATGGGAATTGATGGATATTATGTAAAAATGTACCACCAGCCGCTTTAAACAATGCCACCTAATATAATGTTTACATACCCTGCATTCTAGCTGTTTGGGGTTTTAGGCTGGGTTTCTGTACAGCACTTCGAGATATTATCTGATGTACGAAGGGCTATATAAAATAAAATTGATTGATACCCTACATTACACATCTCTTATGTATATGTATATACTGTACTCTATATCATCTACTGCATCTTGCCATCTTATGTAATACATGGACCACTAGCCACTTTAAACTAGGCCACTTTATGTTTACATACCCTACAGTACTCATCTCATAGGTATATACCATCTACTGCACCTTGCCTATGCCGTTCTGTACCATCACTCATTCATATATCTTTATGTACATATTCTTTATCCCTTTACACTTGCGTGTATAAGGTAGTAGTTGTGGAATTGTTAGGTTAGATTACTTGTTGTTATTACTGCATTGTCGGAACTAGAAGCACAAGCATTTCGCTACACTCGCATTAACATCTGCTAACCATGTGTATGTGACTAATAAAATTTTATTTTATTTGATTTGATTTGATTTACTGAAGAGCTCAGTGACTTTCAACGAGGCACCGCCATATGATGCCACCTTTCCAACAAGTCAGTTTGGCAAATTTCTGCCCTGCTAGAGCTGCTCCGGTCAACTGTAAGTGCTGTTATTGTGGAAATGTCTAGGAGCGGCTCAGCCGCGAAGTGGTAGCCAACACAAGCTCACAGAACGGCACCGTGAGTGTGTGAAGTGTGTAACGCATAAAAATCGTCCTCGGTTTCAACACTCACTACTGAGTTCCAAACTGCCTCTGGAAGCAACGTCAGCACAATAACTGTTCGTCTGGAGCTTCATGAAATGGGTATTCATGGCCGAGCAGCCACACATAGGCCTAAGATCACCATGCGCAATGCCAAGCGTCGACTGGAGTGGTATAAAGCTCACAGCCATTGGACTCTGGAGCAGTGGAAACACGTTCTCTGGAGTGATGAATCACGCTTCACCATCTGGCAGTCTGACGGACGAATCTGGCTTTGGCCGATGCCAGGAGAACGCTACCTGCCACAATGCATAGTGCCAACTGTAAAGTTTGGTGGAGGAGGAATAATGGTTTGGCCCAGTGTCAGTGACGCGAAATCATAACGCTCCAGAATACATAGACAATCTAGATGATTCTGTGCTTCCAACTTTGTGGCAACAGTTTGGGGAAGGCCTTTTCCTGTTTCAGCTCACAATGCCCTCGTGCACAAAGCGAGGTCCATACAGAAAAGGTTTGGCGAGTATGCATTTCACTGTTAAAGACAAATCATGCTTGATCCAAAAATGTGCTAGGAGGCTCTGTATGGAGGGAGTGACGCAATTGTGGTGCCTCCAGAGGTATGCAGAAGTTAAATTGAGCTCTGTATCGCGTGTGCGCCACCCAAATTTCGTAACCATGTGGAGGGCTCCGTACATCTCTGCATTGACATGATTGTTTGATGGAAGGTGGTGGCGGGGGTCAAGTATAAACACAAACTCATATCCGTGACATCAGCTCTGCTCCACGAAGCGCAAGAAGTGCCCTGACTTCTGCAGAGGCCGTATCACAGTAAATGATGTACGGCAACTGCAGAAGTCGGATTTACCATGCAGAGCTTTTTAGTCTACACCTGTTGTTTACGAAGCATGTGATAAATGTAATTTGATTTTCTCATGAGTTGAGGCAGCCCTCCTCTTCCAGCAGGATCAGACAATGTGGTCTAATTAAAAGATGCCTTTGCATGACTTGCTTGGGCTTCGTCACGCCGAGGTGAGCTCTAATTGGGAGAGCTGATTTAGCGGTGGCCCATTCGGAAATGAGCCAGGTTAAAAAGCAGTGATGAATCTCGACAGCAATGATGTCACTTTGTGTCACAATGTACTCACTGGTTTCAGACACTTTGGGGAGGGAGAACAATAGCACTTTTTGGATACTGCGAAGCATGTCTTTCACAAATCTGATAAAATGCTACAATTTGATATAATTTGAGAGGGAATTTTGAGGTCAGACATCTATGAATCATAAGACAGAGGAAGATGATTCAGATAGTGATTGATTTAGTCAGATGTGTCCCTGTCTTGGTATGGGGCTATTAGCTTGTGCTGAAAATAATAAAAGACATAGAGAGAAAATAAACTGTGTGGCGTCCATATCTGTCTCTTTATCAATTTGTTTATCGAAATTGACCAGCAATGGTGTTTAGACCTGAACTTTCTATACATCGGTTAAAAATATGGACAGCATTACTGGTGCCGTTGTTATGGAAATCCATTTTGTGAAGGCTTATGCATGGCATTGAGACCTTACAACATAGTCTCATTAAAGACCTGACCTTCGCATCATTTCCTTCACATCAAGGAGACTTCTGTGTGGCGAATTCCTCCAGCTTTGGGTCTAAAATTAGCTGAAAATAAGACTCCTATTGTTTTTTTTACACTTATTTGTTCAGGAAGTCCTCCCCTTTTTCTTTCTCCGCTGAAGTATCTGTCCAGGGAGATAGAATCCAAGGAGAACTCGTTTTTTTTCTTCTTCGTGTTTAGTGTTTGTTATTCTTTCTTCATCGGCTCATGAAGATAAGCTAAGCGCTACGTCCTCTAAAGTCTATTTCGGTCGGTGTCTGTCTGGTCCCTTTTTGTTTCGCACTTTTCCACATCAAACAGATGTCGTTTTTTATTTTTTCCCCAACCTTGCTCTACCCTTGTTCAATCACTTCACATAACTACTTGAAGCTGACACGAGCTCATTGGCTTACACAATGGTGCCGCAATTTGTGTTTTACGTTGACATATTTAGAGATTCTCGTGTTCTTCGTGACTTTACCACACCATGTTGAAGCATCAACCAGCAGTAGAAACAACAACAAAGCGTTCTCCCCACCCGTTTTGGTAAAAAGCTAAGGGATGGGGCTGGAGAAATGGAACCACTCTCAAATTCATAGACAGAGCTACGGATGCCAGGACCGACCATCCATGATATCAAAATGATAGTTTTAACCATGTTTTGAGGTTATATAGTGTTTGTTAACATTTACTTTGTTGACAAACATTGTAGTAAAACACGTTTATATTTTGGATTATGATTAGTACGACAGTTGAACTAAGCTCATGAGGCATTTATAAGTTATATTCTTCAAGAATCAATGGGTGCATATAATTCATTTATAAGTTCAAAAATGGATGTTAGCAACTACTGATTGCCCCTTTAATGTAATGTTTTCAGGATGTCATTTATGTGGGCTGTAAGGGTGAGTAGTCATTGTCAGACTTCGCAGGAAATCACAAGAAACTAAGGATACTCCGTTCTGAATCATGCCAATACGGACCTTCTGACGATGTGTGTTTTCATTACGCAATGATGTTATATATATATAGCATACGAGTGTGAGAGTTTTTTTTTTTTTTGCCTCATGTCAGTAGGCATAATACAGCTCTGATAGGTATTGGGAGAATTTAAGTTAGCAAAATCAAGTATTTCACAGTTGACCATATTTTGATTACTAACAGTCCTAGGAAGTTAAATACAATTTATTGTCACATGCTGTCACGACTTCCGCCGAAGTCGGGTCCACTGCTCGTTCGGGCGGCGCTCGGCGGTCGCCGGTCTTCTAGCCATCATCGATCCACTTTCATTTTCCATGTGTTTTGTCTTGTTTTTCCTCACACCTGGTTTCAATTCCCTCAATTACTTGTTGTGTACTTAACCCTCTGTTCCCCCCCATGTCTTTCGGTGGGATTGTTTATTGTAGTGCTTGTGCACGTTCCCCGTGAGCGCACGACTGGTTATTTTTGTGCCCATGTATCTTGTTGTTCTGGTTGCCGTTGGTTTTGCTAATAAATCTCTGGTTATCACCCAATTCTGCTCTCCTGTGCCTGACTTCTCTGCCGCCAATTACGCACCCCGCTACACATACTTTGTAACCAGGTGTTGACTGACAGTGAAATGCTTATTTACGGACCCTTCCCAACAATGCAGAAAGAAAAAAATTGATATAATAAAAAAAGAAATACACAATGTTATAGGGGGAAACACGTTTTGCCAGCAATATAACAGAAAAAAATGAAACATGTATTATTCTTGCAGCATCAGTCAGCCTTGGATACAAATTGATATGGGTGGTGTTCAGTAGCAGGGACAACTCAAAAATAGAACAGGACTCTATTTCAAGAAACAGCAAGGTCTCTCAACTGAGCCCGACAGACGGACATACACCATTTTAGTTTCCCACTCTCATTTGACATGAACTCTTATCAGCAAATGGAAGTGTATGAATAAAGAAAGCATTGTGGAGGGCAACTTCACATCTGTAAAAGCGTGACAGCAAAAAAACACATTACAGAAGGGACGTTGTCATCAAATAGTATTTATATAGTTCCCAAGGACTCAGGACTCTTCTGTGGATCAGTAAATACTGCAGCATAAAGTACCAGCACCTCATTGCAAGAAATAAAACTCTGCCTGTTCATTTCCCACAGTAAGTCCATCATAAACACAATAAAAAAATGGATCATATCAACAACAACTGCTCCCTCCCTCCATCACTCTCTCACCAGTGGGAAGACATGGGAGATCTTGCCATCCGGGGGCAGCTTTGCTCCAAAGCCGTAGGCAGGGAACATCTTGTCACTGTCGTAGTCCTGGATGATCTCCCCCACAGCCTTCAGGGCCATTGCGTAGGCATTCATCTGGTAGGGACTCATGTAGTGCAGAGAGGTGGGCTGGGATGGGTTACCTGGAACACAGCAACAGAGCATTGGTTATTTTGTTATATATATGTTGTTTACCTTTATTTAGAAAAGGGAAGTCATATTGAGACCCAGGTTTCGTTTTCAATTGAGCCCTACGGCACAACACACACATCAAGTACAAAAAAGGCATAGGCCAAACAGGCAACGTTTCACACTATCATACTACTTGTCTTAGAATGCATGTTGAACACATTGATCTAGATGAGTCCTATGCTATTGACCTATTGACCTACAGCCACAAGGCTGTGGGTTCAATTCCATCAGCATCCACCGACAAGTAGCTACAGCATTGCAGTATCTAACATTCATTTGATAGTAAAATATTGCCGGCAATATTTGGCCCTGCTTTGACAAATGTTAAAGTAAGATTATTTGGAAAGAAGTTTGGGGAAACTAGTCCTTTAGTAGAGCCCTACGACTCGTATAAGTGATTCTGCCACACTTACCATTAGACGCTGTGAAATCGATGGCCACTGTGAAGTTGAGTTGCGTCCTGGGGAGACAATGATGAATTACATTGAATAACCCAAACTTTTACCAGACAAAAACATAATAAAGACTAAAAAGGACTGTTTGTCTGTTGAAACGGTGCAAAACAATTTCAGACATGAAAGCTAGGCTGAGCGAGCCCTCAACAGCTCATCAACATTAGCCTCTAATGTTAATGGGACGTCACAAAGATTTGGCTCACCCTCCCCGGATGAAGTCTACAAACGTGTACTCTGACTCCACTTTAAAGGACAGCAGTGTGACCTTCAGGGGAGGGAGAGAGGAGGAGAAGGAGAGGGGGGAGAAATAGGGAGAGAGGGGAGAGAAACAGTGGGAGAGAGATAAAGAGGGAGGGATATAAGGTAAGGGATATAAGCAGAAACAGGAAGAGGGCAAGTGAAAGAGAGAGAGGGAAGAGAAGGAGATGGCCAATGCAAAACCTTTAATGCATATGACATATCACATTGGCAATGAATCCCATCTATAAAACATATGATAGATGGACAATGGAAAGCTCAAGATCAAAGGTACTTACTGTCCCTGAATTGATGTATTTCTTCTTCTTGCCTTTCTTTTTATGGTTTAGAACCTGGACAAAAAGAGGAAAAATGTGTACATTGAAAAGATGACTAGTTTGATTTCACCACATAGTTCGCTGTGTGAAAGTGTGGTATGGAAAGAAACTGACCGTAAGGAACATGTCATATTCTAAGAGATAGAGGACGGATGAAAAATAACATTCTTTTCATAGCGGGGATACCTAAGTGAAGTCGTAAGAATTGGAAAATGTGAAGCTTCGATGGGTAAATCACAAAAATGCTCATCTCATTATTAAAGAGACAATATGTTTTCTGATGTCTTATTTGAGTAACAGCTGTGTGCTGTGTGCATGTGTACTTAAACATTAGTCAGTAAAAAATGTCCTGCATAGAGAGACAACATAATATAACCCTTATTATAAAGCATTATAAAGGCTCAATGTAACGGGTGACGCTCTCCTCATCCTCGGAAGAGGTGAGGAGAGAAGGATCTTCAGACCAAAACGCAGGCTCAGGGAAATAAGCCATCTTTATTATAAATTACGATGGCACACGAAACGAAATACAAAACACTTTCCAACTTACAAAATAACAAAAACGACGTTGAACGAAACCTGAACATAAACTTACATAACTAAACATAAACTTACGTACAGGAAACGGACGACATCGAAACGAAACGAAACAAACAAACGCTACAGTCCCATGTGGTACGAACGTACATACAGACATAGGAGACAATCACCCACAAACAAACAGTGAGAATGCCCTACCTAAATATGACTCTTAATTAGAGGCAAACGCAAACCACCTGCCTCTAATCAAGAGCCATACCAGGCAAACCGAAACCAACATAGAAACAGATAACATAGAATGCCCACCCAACCTCACGTCCTGACCAACTAACACACAAAAACTAACATAAATAGGTCAGGAACGTGACAGTACCCCCCCCACAAGGTGCGAACTCCGGACACACCAGCACAAAGTCTAGGGGAGGGTCTGGGTGGGCATCTAACCACGGTGGTGGCTCAGGCTCCGGGCGCGGTTCCCACCCCACCATAATCCATCCTAGCCCCCTCCCTTCAAGAATGTCCACCCTCTTACTTCCCCCACAAAATCCTCCTAATAACATATCTAATAATGACAATACCGGGACAGAGAGATAAACCAAGACAGAGGGATAGATAAGACTATAGAGGTAGATAAAGATAGAGAGGGAGATCAGGATAGAGGGCAACTCCGGACTGAAAGGCAGCTCCGGACAGAGAGACAGCTCTGGACTGATGGGCAGTTCTGGGTATCTAGCCTTTTCAGGCTGAAGGGCAGCTCATGGCTGACTGACGACTCTCGATGCTCATGGCTGGCTGACGGCTCTCGACGCTCATGGCAGGCTGACGGCTCTCGACGCTCATGGCAGGCTGACGGCTCTCGACGCTCATGGCAGGCTGACGGCTCTCGACGCTCATGGCAGGCTGACGGCTCTCGACGCTCATGGCAGGCTGACGGCTCTCGACGCTCATGGCGCTCTGACGGCTCTGGCTGCTCATGGCGCTCTGACGGCTCTGGCTGCTCATGGCGCTCTGACGGCTCTGGCTGCTCATGGCGCTCTGACGGCTCTGGCTGCTCATGGCGCTCTGTAGACCTGGTGCGTGGTGCCGGAACTGGAGGCACCGTGCTAATGACAAGCACCTTCCTACTAGTGCGGGGAGCAGGGACAGGGCACACTGTATTCTCAAAGCCTACTCTATCCCTGATGCGTGGTACCGGCACTGGTGACACCGGGCTGAGGACAAGCACATCAGGATTAGTAGGGGGGAGAAGATACAGTGGGTTCAGGGCTCTGGAGACGCACTGGTAGCTTAGTGCGTGGGGCCGGAACTGGAGGCACCGGGCTAGATACACGCACTACAGGGAGAGTGCGTGGAGGAGGAACAGGGCTCAGGATACGCACTGGTAGCCTAGTGCGTAGTGTATACACTGTAGGTACTAGGCTGGGGCGGGGAGGTGGTGCCGGAAATACCGGACCGTGGAGGCGTACTGGCACTCTTGAGCATTGAGCTTGCCCAACCTTACCTGGTTGAATACCCCCGGTTGCCCGACCAGTGCGGGGAGGTGGAATAACCCGCACCGGGCTATGTAGGCGAACCGGGGAAACCATGCGTAAGGCAGGTGCCATGTATGCCGGCCCGAGGAGACGCACTGGAGACCAGACGCGTTGAGCCGGCCTCATGACACCTGGCTCAATACCCAATCTAGCCCTCCCAGTGCGGGGAGGTGGAATAACCCGCACTGGGCTATGCACTCGTACAGGAGACACCGTGCGCTCTACTGCGTAACACGGCGCCTGCCCGTACTCCCGCTCTCCACGGTAAGCCTGGGAAGTGGGCGCAGGTCTCCTACCTGCCCTTGGCCCACTATCTCCTAGCCCCCCCCCAAGAAATTTTTGGGAATTACTCACGGGCTTTTTCGGCTTCCGTGCCAGACGCGTTCCCTCATAGCTCCGGTTCCTCTCTCCGGTAGCCTCCGCTCTCCTCAGTGCCTCCAGCTGTTCCCATGGGAGGCGATCTCTACCAGCTAGGATCTCCTCCCAAGTGTAGCAACCCTTTCCATCCAAAACATCGTCCCATGTCCATTGCTCCTTTCTCTCCTGTCCCTTACTCCGTTTCGTTTTCCCTTGCCGCTTGGTCTTAGCGTGTTGGTGGGTGATTCTGTAACGGGTGACGCTCTCCTCATCCTCGGAAGAGGTGAGGAGAGAAGGATCTTCAGACCAAAACGCAGGCTCAGGGAAATAAGCCATCTTTATTATAAATTACGATGGCACACGAAACGAAATACAAAACACTTTCCAACTTACAAAATAACAAAAACGACGTTGAACGAAACCTGAACATAAACTTACATAACTAAACATAAACTTACGTACAGGAAACGGACGACATCGAAACGAAACAAACAAACGCTACAGTCCCATGTGGTACGAACGTACATACAGACATAGGAGACAATCACCCACAAACAAACAGTGAGAATGCCCTACCTAAATATGACTCTTAATTAGAGGCAAACGCAAACCACCTGCCTCTAATCAAGAGCCATACCAGGCAAACCGAAACCAACATAGAAACAGATAACATAGAATGCCCACCCAACCTCACGTCCTGACCAACTAACACACAAAAACTAACATAAATAGGTCAGGAACGTGACAGTACCCCCCCCACAAGGTGCGAACTCCGGACACACCAGCACAAAGTCTAGGGGAGGGTCTGGGTGGGCATCTAACCACGGTGGTGGCTCAGGCTCCGGGCGCGGTTCCCACCCCACCATAATCCATCCTAGCCCCCTCCCTTCAAGAATGTCCACCCTCTTACTTCCCCCACAAAATCCTCCTAATAACATATCTAATAATGACAATACCGGGACAGAGAGATAAACCAAGACAGAGGGATAGATAAGACTATAGAGGTAGATAAAGATAGAGAGGGAGATCAGGATAGAGGGCAACTCCGGACTGAAAGGCAGCTCCGGACAGAGAGACAGCTCTGGACTGATGGGCAGTTCTGGGTATCTAGCCTTTTCAGGCTGAAGGGCAGCTCATGGCTGACTGACGACTCTCGATGCTCATGGCTGGCTGACGGCTCTCGACGCTCATGGCAGGCTGACGGCTCTCGACGCTCATGGCAGGCTGACGGCTCTCGACGCTCATGGCAGGCTGACGGCTCTCGACGCTCATGGCAGGCTGACGGCTCTCGACGCTCATGGCAGGCTGACGGCTCTCGACGCTCATGGCGCTCTGACGGCTCTGGCTGCTCATGGCGCTCTGACGGCTCTGGCTGCTCATGGCGCTCTGACGGCTCTGGCTGCTCATGGCGCTCTGACGGCTCTGGCTGCTCATGGCGCTCTGTAGACCTGGTGCGTGGTGCCGGAACTGGAGGCACCGTGCTAATGACAAGCACCTTCCTACTAGTGCGGGGAGCAGGGACAGGGCACACTGTATTCTCAAAGCCTACTCTATCCCTGATGCGTGGTACCGGCACTGGTGACACCGGGCTGAGGACAAGCACATCAGGATTAGTAGGGGGGAGAAGATACAGTGGGTTCAGGGCTCTGGAGACGCACTGGTAGCTTAGTGCGTGGGGCCGGAACTGGAGGCACCGGGCTAGATACACGCACTACAGGGAGAGTGCGTGGAGGAGGAACAGGGCTCAGGATACGCACTGGTAGCCTAGTGCGTAGTGTATACACTGTAGGTACTAGGCTGGGGCGGGGAGGTGGTGCCGGAAATACCGGACCGTGGAGGCGTACTGGCACTCTTGAGCATTGAGCTTGCCCAACCTTACCTGGTTGAATACCCCCGGTTGCCCGACCAGTGCGGGGAGGTGGAATAACCCGCACCGGGCTATGTAGGCGAACCGGGGAAACCATGCGTAAGGCAGGTGCCATGTATGCCGGCCCGAGGAGACGCACTGGAGACCAGACGCGTTGAGCCGGCCTCATGACACCTGGCTCAATACCCAATCTAGCCCTCCCAGTGCGGGGAGGTGGAATAACCCGCACTGGGCTATGCACTCGTACAGGAGACACCGTGCGCTCTACTGCGTAACACGGCGCCTGCCCGTACTCCCGCTCTCCACGGTAAGCCTGGGAAGTGGGCGCAGGTCTCCTACCTGCCCTTGGCCCACTATCTCCTAGCCCCCCCCCAAGAAATTTTTGGGAATTACTCACGGGCTTTTTCGGCTTCCGTGCCAGACGCGTTCCCTCATAGCTCCGGTTCCTCTCTCCGGTAGCCTCCGCTCTCCTCAGTGCCTCCAGCTGTTCCCATGGGAGGCGATCTCTACCAGCTAGGATCTCCTCCCAAGTGTAGCAACCCTTTCCATCCAAAACATCGTCCCATGTCCATTGCTCCTTTCTCTCCTGTCCCTTACTCCGTTTCGTTTTCCCTTGCCGCTTGGTCTTAGCGTGTTGGTGGGTGATTCTGTAACGGGTGACGCTCTCCTCATCCTCGGAAGAGGTGAGGAGAGAAGGATCTTCAGACCAAAACGCAGGCTCAGGGAAATAAGCCATCTTTATTATAAATTACGATGGCACACGAAACGAAATACAAAACACTTTCCAACTTACAAAATAACAAAAACGACGTTGAACGAAACCTGAACATAAACTTACATAACTAAACATAAACTTACGTACAGGAAACGGACGACATCGAAACGAAACAAACAAACGCTACAGTCCCATGTGGTACGAACGTACATACAGACATAGGAGACAATCACCCACAAACAAACAGTGAGAATGCCCTACCTAAATATGACTCTTAATTAGAGGCAAACGCAAACCACCTGCCTCTAATCAAGAGCCATACCAGGCAAACCGAAACCAACATAGAAACAGATAACATAGAATGCCCACCCAACCTCACGTCCTGACCAACTAACACACAAAAACTAACATAAATAGGTCAGGAACGTGACACTCAAAAACAAAAAATATGTATTTTCAACTTTTTTTTAATGTCTTGTGCTCGTTGGGTTATACCTGCAGGCTGTAGCCCTTTCCTGCAGTCAAATGATCTAGTGGAATGTTATTCATATTTTTCATAATTTCATAATTAATGCATTTTTTTGTTTGTTTACAGAAAATCCTGTGTTTCTATGCGAAACAGTTGTGTTATATTTCAGTCTTCTGTGATGTACAGTATATGAAGTGTAATTTTGGGATGCAAACTCAACATTTAATACATTTCAACTCTCTATCTGACATGGTACAGGTGTCTTCTTTTTTTAAAGCCCAGAACCAAGTGTGTGAGCTGTATACTTTAGTTTCAAAGTAGATTTGTTTAAGACCACAAAGAAACACTCTGTGTGACCGTGACTTAGTCCACTGCAATAATTTAAGTGTTACCATTCTTTTTTTCTTTTTTTTACCTCATAGACGTTGAACTGGCTCTGGCCTCTGGAGAATTCTCTGTAGCTGGTGGTGAACTCGCCAATGAAGTCATGACTGTGGGAATAGTTGCGAGAGTAACACCTGCAGCATCTGAAAGAGTAGTATACTAAAGGAAACACCAACCCCGTCCCCTCTCTGTCCATCTAAATATCCTCACCTAAAGCCAAATAGAACCTGCCCGCTATCAATCTGCGTGTGATATTTAGAGAGGAAGCCTTGTGGCCACATTAGTAGCCACCATCAGTGAAGAAGGAGAGAGGGAAAGAGGACAGAGAGATGGGGGGGGGGGAGAGATGGAGGGAGGCAGTCAACACTCATATTCATAAACCCTCTCCCTTCTGATATTACCGCCAACCTTTTAAAGTTCCGGTCAGTGAATTATGGTTGTGTGTGCTTATGGTGGAGAGTCCCTCTCACCCCCCCTCATCCCCCCATCCCAATGTCACTGGACTAATAAGGTGATGAAGATTCCCCTCCAGAGAAAGAACGAGGGATGACATTTGTGGGAGACTTGGAGCGTCTGAGGCTGTCTGGAGATTGTAAATGAAATTAATGAGTGAAGAAACAAGGGGGAGGAGGGAAGCGAGAAGAGAGGAGAGAGAGACAATTACCTTCCATCTCTGTCCCAATCATACACGTCCACCTTGACTGTCCTGGAGAAAGGGAAGATACGAGAGAACGATGAGAATCGAAGAGAGGGTGTGTGTGTGTGTGCATGTGCGTTCGTGTGCATGTGTGTGTGGGTTTGTGTGTGTGTGTGTGTGTGTGTGAGAGAGAGATAAAGTGAGAAAGAGAGAAATGAAAGATAGTATACTACAGAAGCTTGAACAACAGTAATAACACATGTGGAAATACACATGTCATATACATGTATTATACAACGGATGGGTCTAATCCTGAATGCTGATTGGTTAAAACTGCATTCCAACTAAAACTAAAGTGGATGAGTGGAACATTTCTTTTGATATTTTCTGCGGCATGACTATGGATGAATGGGAAAAAGAGATGGCTAAAACACCCAGGCATGCAGATTTTGAGGATCTTGCATTGAATGACCTAGAGAAAAGCCACAACGGAAAAAAACACAGTTCAGAATACAAACTGGGCTATGCGTTGCTTCGAGGGCTGGCTAGCAAAGAAGAAAAAAGTTGCTGACTTCAAAACTGTCACGAAGGAAGAGTTTAACATCCTTCTCCGACTGTTTTATGTTAATGTTCGAAATGGGAAGGGGGAGCAGTACAGCATAAGTAGATGCCTGGCATTGCGAAGTGGGCTCAACCGGGTGCTAAATGACCCACCCATTGGTGGCAGCTGGTGCCTTACGAAGGACACTGAATTTACCACCTCAAATCATGTATTTCTGGGCAACATCAAACAGCTAAGAAAGCAAGGAAAAAATATCACAAACAGCCACCCTCCCATTACCGATAAGGACATGCCCCAGCTCCAAAACTCCCAGGCTCCGAGTCCCGGTACACCAAGGGGTCAGGTCCAGAGAGTGTGGTTTGACCTCCAGTTACATACAACAGACAACTAAAGCCCAACTCATTCCTCGAAAAGAACGGTCTAAGGTGTGTTGTTCATAGCCTGTTTGTGTTATTTCCAAGTTGCACTCGTAATTAGGCTACTGGAAAACAATATTATAACAACGCAGTCTCTCTCTCAGATACGCCACTCTCGCATATAACGAGGCCACAGAGAATTATCTGGACCCAAGGAAGACACCCGTGCCAATACTTCCAACAAACACCGGTATTATCACATAAGTCAGCTGTGGTGGATAACAAAGAGAATATATGGTTTTTATTTATTAAAATCAGCTCAAATGAATGTCATGGACGGTCTTTCTTTGGTCTGAACAGTGTTCTGACAAGGGAGCACAATTTTTCTGCCAGGCAAAGTCAGGCATCATAAGCTCATTGTTATGGATGTATCCAAATAAATCTTCACTAGAAAACAGCTTAAATAAATGGAAATGCAGCTACTTTGCTGTTATTCTGTCTGCACTTTTTGACGTGACTGTAAATTAGCCGTAGATAGCTAGCTAGCAAGAAAAGGAAAATAACGTTGCCAGTCGGTATGGCAATATAACATTTAGAACGAACGACTGGGTTGCGTCTATAGATACAGAACAAAAAGAACAAACGACTGGGTCACATCTCTAGCAACCCTACATTTGTGTCGGGACTATATCTTGTGGAAGGATGAAATAGTACGAATAAATTAATCAAAATAACGTTTTTAAGGAAAATACCTCGATCATTATTTGATGATCATCTCGGGCCTAACAACGCCCGTGCCAATATATCCAACAAACACCGGCTTCTCGGGCATTATTACGTATATGTAACTACATGTTTGGGAAAGAGAAGGAGAGAGGGAGGCAAACACAGTACGTCCCTTGAGAAATGTGAGGTGATGATCAATATAAATAGCCTTACGGATTTACACTGTAAAAATTATTTTGGGACACATACTACATTGAATTGATTAACAATAAAATACGATTAATTGACATTTGCATTTTGCCTAAATCAGTAATATTGTGTGATTGCGTGAGGGTGTGTGTGTTTGTGTGCATGTATGCATGTGTGTGTGCGTGTGTGTGTAATAACCAAAGATAAATGAAACGTTGTTGAACCTCCATGTTGGTCCCAATAACACCAGCGCTGGCCTTTGAGACAATATGGCCGACTGCTGGCATTATTCTGACCACCACAGAGCATCATGGGTACTGTAGTACATCATGCTACAGCAACATTCCATAGTCCTTAGTATTGAGCACAGACAGTGACAAAACCACAAATCATTGGCTACTTAGTCCCACGGTCTTGCCAATGGCTCAGTTGTATGGAAGGCATAATGGGAACTCCCCCAGATGTCACACCAAACTCATTTAGCTATCAGAAAAAACTCCCTGGTTTTACTGAATATAGAGTACCTGCTACAGTATCCGGACGTTGCTTGGACTTAAAGCTTCTGCTCAATGACCAAATGTAACAGTAGGGACAATGTACAGGAAATCTACAGAAAACCACATGAAACTTCCAAAATATACTGAACAAAAATATAAACACAACATGTAAAGTGTTGGTCCAATGTTTCATGAGCTGAAATAAAAGATCCCAGAACTTTTCCATTAGCACAAAAAGCTTATTTCTCTCAAAAGCTGTGCACATTTGTTTACATCCATGTCAGTGAGCATTTCTCCTTTGCCAAGATAATCCATCCACCTGACAGGTGGCATATCAAAAAGCTGATTAAACAGCATGATCATTACACAGGTGCACCTTGTGCTGGGGGACAATAAAAGGCCACTCTAAAATGTGCAGTTTTGTCACACAACACAATGCCACATGTCTCAAGTTTTGAGGGAGCATGCAATTGGCACGCTGACTGCAGGAATGTCCACCAGAGCTGTTGCCAGAGAATGTAATGTTAATTTCTCTACCATAAGCCGCCTCCAACGTTGTTTTAGAGAATTTGGCAGTACGGCCAACCGGCCTCACAACCGTAGACCATGTGTAACCACGCCAGACCAGGACCTCCACATCCGTCTTTTTCGCCTGCGGGATGGTCTGAGACCAGCCACATGGACATCTGATGAAACTGTGGGTTTGCACAATGTAAGAATTTCTGCACACACTGTTAGAAACCGTCTCAGGGAAGCTCGTCTGCGTGCTCGTCATCCTCACCAGGGTCTTGACCTGACTGCAGTTTGGCGTCATAACCAACTTCAGTGTGCAAATGCTCACCTTCTATGGCCACTGGCAGGCTGGAGAAGTGTGCTCTTTACGGATTAATCCCGGTTTCAACTGTACCGGGCAGATGGCAGACAGCGTGCATGGGCGAGTGGTTTGCTGACGTCAACTTTGTGAAAAGAGTGCCCCACAGTGGCAGTAGGGTTATGATATGGGGAGGCATAAGCTACGGACAACAAACACAATTGCATTTTATCAATGGCAATTTGAATGCACAGAGACACCGTGAAGAGATCCTGAGGTCAATTGTCGTACCATTCAGCCGCCGCCATCACCGCATGTTTCAGCATGATAATGCACTGCCCCATGTTTGATTGAGTGTGTGAACAGGTGTCTTTTATACAGGTAACCAGTTCAAACAGGTGCAGTTAATACAGGTAATGAGTGGAGAACAGGAGGGCTTCTTAAAAAAAAAAAACAGGTCTGTGAGAGCTGGAATTCTTACTGGTTGGTAGGTGATCAAATACTTATGTCATGCAATAAAATGCAAATTAATTACTTAAAAATCATACAATGTGATTTTCTGGATTTTTGTTTTAGATTCCGTCTCTCACAGTTGAAGTGTACATATGATAAAAATTACAGACCTCTACATGCTTTGTAAGTAGGAAAACCTGCAAAATCAGCAGTGTATCAAATACTTGTTCTCCCCACTGTATGTGAAGGAGATGTGTCGCGCTGCATGAGGCAAATGGTCACACCAGATACTAACTTGTTTTCGGATCCATGCCTCTACCTTTTTTAAGATATCTCTGACAAACAGATGCATATCTGTATTCCCAGTCATGTGAAAGCCTAATGAATGTATTTCAGTTGACTGATTTCCTTGTATGAACTGTAACTCAGTAAAATCTTTGAAATTGTAGAATGTTGCATTAATATTTTTGTTCAGTGTAGCTCATGTGGTCATCCTTTACCCTGGGTACTAAGTGACCTTTGACCCGTTGACCTTTGGTCTCTTGGCTGTCTGCGTCACTCACCTGTCATAGTCTCCGTTACAGAGGGCTCGTACAGGGATGGTGAAGGGCTGCCACGCAGGGTTCAGAGTATTCTTTACCACCTCCGTCTTATGGCAGATGGTGAACCTACGGTACACAGCACACACAAGGAGCTCTGAATACAGATACTGTACAGGGATGGAACATCGGCCTTAGAAGTATCAACCACAAATACCAAAGAAGATGGTGAACCTACGGAAATCAAATTACCCATAAGGGTGCAGTCGAATGGCCGTGGTCTGAGGGGCTTTTCTCCCTGTTCTAGTAATTGTATTTATATGGTCCCCATTTCAACACAGTACAAGCAAGGACCACTAAGTAGAGGGATGAAAAGGCATAGCCCTAGAAGTATAAGCCACAAATACCAAATAAATGAAAGTCTTTGTTTTCTCCAAAATACTTGTTGTGACAGATTCATTCATTTGTGTTGAGTCATATATTTGGATCTACATAACAGACAATGTGGGAAGTGAACTCATCTTGACACACACACACACACACACACACACACACACACACACACACACACGCACACACGCACGCACACACACACACACACACACACACACACACACACACACACACACACACGCACACACACACGCACACACACACGCACACACACACGCACACACATACTCACGTTCCGTCTTCATTACTGCGGTAGAAGACCAGGAATGGGTCTGACTTGCCGAAGAAGTCTTTCTTGTCCAGCTTGTTGGCACACAGCTGCATGGTAGCAATGTCCTGAGAGAAAAGACAAGTCTCAACGTCAAAGCAAGGTGGTGGTTTTAGGTCACCATAGTGACATAAGTAATATAAATGACATATAACTAATATGCCCGTTGAAATGACATATATTGTAACTACAATGTCACTGTTAAATGTCACTATTTTGAAATACTCTAATGTTGCATTTCTATATTTCTCTGACCAAGTATGTGAAAGTATGGCTCTTGTTTGGGGATGGTTAAGAGGTTGAATTATTACAACCTTTTAATAAGATAAAGAATAACTATACGAGCTTTAATGGTAAAAGTCGTTAATAAGTATGGTATGCGTATGGAGTTGCAATGCACCTCAGGGACAACACCCATAGTCATAATATTTCACAGGGAAACCGATGAGAAAGCAAAAACAACAGACTCATTTGGTTGAGCAAATATCCCCCGAGGAGGAGCAGCCCACCCGTATAAATAGAACATTTACTTGAATGGGGGTTCCCGTTCTAGTAATTCTATTTCTATGAGCCCGACATCCTTTAGAAATCACACCTTTTGGAGATCTGAGCAAGGTGGCAGAATAAACACAACATGTCATCTGCCTTGAAGCATTCCCCTTCCACTGTATTTCTATAATGAACGATATAATGAACTATGTTCTCCATGTCTTGGAGCAACGATCTGCAACCTTTTCTAGCATGACAGCTACTTACTTTTTTTGGGCAGAAAACAGTGCACTAATTTCTCTTTTACACTAAGGACCTGCAAGCTTTTCTAGCATAAGAGCTCAAATTAAACATGTCTCGAGCTAATCTTTTTTTCTAGCTTTTCTAGCTTTCAAATCGGCACCATCTTCTCTTCTCCCCTGCGAGAATGTGCCTATTTGAAAGCTAGAAAAAAAGAAGTAGCTCGAGACATGTTTAATTTTAGCTCTCATGCTAGAAAAGGTTGCAGGTCCTTAGCGTAAAATAAAAGTTTGTGCACGGTCTTCTGCCAATATACCTGGTCAAATAATGGTTAATAAACAACTCTATGGTGGGGGGGGGGGTGGGCTATAAAATATGTGATTTCATATTTTCCCAAATAATGTTCTCAGTTTTATTTGTCAATTTTTTGTGTGTGTGTGGGGTGGAGAGATAGAGACAGACAGAGACAGGGAGAGGGAAACAGCAAGAGAGAGACAGAAAGAGAGAGAGAGAGGGATAGAGACAGAGAGAGAAAGAGAGAGAGAGAGAGAGGGACAGAAAGAGACAGAGACAGGGAGACAGCAAGAGAGAGAGAGAGAGGGACGGACAGAGAGAGGGTGAGTATATTAACGGAACAGAGAGATATAGATACAATTATTCATACCTCTGAAGGGGATTGTCAATGTCGTTATTCACAGATCGGATGCATATTTATTTTAATATTGTAGTCTTCATTTCTCTGTCAGAATGAGAATTTTTCAATGTCTGCGTCCCAAATGGCACCCTACTCCCTGCCTTGCAAAAGTATTCATCCCCCTTGGAGTTTTTCCTATTTTGTTGCATTACAACCTGTAATTTAAATTGATTTTTGGGGGGACTTTATGTAATGATGTCACGCCCTGACCTTAGTTTTCTATGTTTTCTGTATTATTCTGGTCAGGTCAGGGTGTGACGAGGGTGGGTATGCTTGTTTTTGTCTTGTCTAGGGTTTTTGTAAGTCTAGGTAATTGTAGGTCTATGGTGACCTGAATTGGTTCCCAATCAGAAACAGCTGTTTATCGTTGTCTCTGATTGGGGATCCTATTTAGGTTGCCATTTTCCATTTTGGTTTGATGGGTTCTTGTCTATGTGTAGTTGCCTGTTCAGCACTCTTTGGTATAGCTTCAAGGTTAATTTTGTTCATTTTGTTCAGTGTTCATTCTTTAAAAGTAGAATGCACGCTTAACACGCTGCGCCTTGGTCTCCTCCCCACGACGGCCGTGACAAATGGACATACACAAAATAGTCCAAATAGGTGAAGTGACATAAAAAAATTACTTGTTTAAAAAAACGTAAAACGGAAAGTGGTGCGGGCATATGTATTCACACCCTTTCCTATGAAGCCCCTGAATAAGTCACACAATTAGTTAAATAAAGTCCATCCATGTGCAATCTAAGTGTCACATGATCTCAGTATATATACACCTGTTCTGAAAGGCCCCAGAGTCTGCAACACCACTAAGCAAGGGGCACAACCAAGCAAGCAGCACCATGAAGACCAAGTAACTCTCCAAACAAAGTTGTGGAGAAGTACAGATCAGGGTTGGTTTATAAAAAAATATCAGAAACTTTGAACAACCCACGGAGCACAATTAAATCCATTATTAAAAAATGGAAAGAATATGGCACCGCAACAAACCTGCCAAGAGAGGGTCGCCCACCAAAACTCATGGACCAGGCAAGGAGGGCATTAATCAGATAGACAACAAAGAGACCAACGATAACCCTGAAGGAGCTGTAAAGCTCCACAGTGGAGATTGGAGTATCTGTCCATAGGACCAATTTAAGCCATACACTACACAGAGCTGGGTTTTATAGAAGAAGAGTGGCCAGATAAAAGCCATTGCTTAACTTTTTAGGGATAGGGGGCAGCATTTTCACTTTGGATGAATAGCGTGCCCAAATTGAACTGCCTCCTACTCTGTCCCAGATGCTAATATATGCATAGTATTATTACTATTGGATAGAAAACACTCTGACGTTTCTAAAACTGTTTGAATTATGTCTGTGAGTATAACATAACTCATATGACAGGCAAACTTCCAAACAGGAAGTGGAAATTCTAAGGCTGTTGTCTTTTCTACTCATCGCCTATTCAAATTCCAGGAAGATATGGATTTGTTTGCACTTCCTATGCCTTCCATTAGATGTCAACAGTCGGTAGAACGTTGAATGAAGTTTATACTGTGATGTGGGACCGGATGGGAGGTGTTTCAGTCAGTGGTTTGGCAGATTGCCAGTTCCTGGTCAAGCGCATTCCTCATGATATCGCCTTGCGTTCCATAACTTTTACAGACACGAAGGAATGCTCCGGTTGGAACGCTATTGGATATATATGATAACAACATCCTGAAGATTGATTATCTACTTAGTTTGACAAGTTTATTCGACCTGTGATATAACTTTTTGAAGTTTTCGTCCGACGTTATGCGTCACTTGCACGAGAGTTTGGATATGTGTACTAAACGTGCTAGCAAAAGTAGCTATTTGGACAAAAATAATTGACATTATCAAACTAAACAACAATTTATTGTCGAACTAGGACTCCTGGGAATGCATTCTGATGAAGATAATCAAAGGTAAGGGAATATTTATGATGTAATTTCGTATTTCTGTTGACTCCAACATGGCGGAGAAATGTTATTTATATTTGAGCACCGTCTCAGATTATTGCATGGTGTGCTTTTTCCGTAAAGTTTTTTTGAAATCTGACAGAGCGGTTGCATTAAGAACAAGTGTATCTTTAATTATATGTAAAACATGTATCTTTCATCAAAGTGTATGATGAGTATACATGTTATTTGACGTGGCTCTGCAATTCCTCCGGATATTTTGGAGGCATTTCTGAACATGGCGCCAATGTAAACTAAGATTTTTGGATATAAATATGCACATTATCGAACAAAAAATACATGTATTGTGTAACATTATGTCCTATGAGTGTCATCTGATGAAGATCAAAGGTTAGTGATTAATTTTATCTCTATTTCTGTTTTTGTGACTCCTATCTTTGGCTGGGAAAATGGCTGTGTGTTTTTTTAACTTGGTGGTGATCTAAAATAATCATATGTTGTGTTTTCGGTGTAAAGCATTTTTTAAATCGGACACGATGGGTAGATTAACAAGATGTATATCTTTCATTTGCTGTATTGACTTGTTAATGTGTGAAAGTTACATATTTCCCAAAAATATTTTTGAATTTCCCGCGCTGCCTTTTCAGCGGAATGTTGTGGGCGGGGGGGGGGTTCCGCTAGCGGAATGTGGTTCCTAGAAATGTTAAAGAAAAAAATAAGCAGTCACGTTTGGTGTTTGCCAAAAGGCATATGGGAGACTCCCCAAACATATGGAAGAAGGTACTCTGGTCAGATGAGACTAAAATTTAGCTTTTTGTCCATCAAGGAAAACGCTATGTCTGGTGATAACCCAACACCTCTCATCACCCCGAGAACACCATCCCCACAGTGAAGCATGGTGGTGGTAGCATCATGCTGTGGGGATGTTTTTCATCGGCAGGGACTGGGGAACTGGTCAGAATTGAAGGAATGATGGATGGCGCTAAATACGGGGAAATTATTGAGGGAAACCTGTTTCAGTCTTCCAGAGATTTGAGACTGGAACGGAGGTTCACCTTCCAGCATGACAATGACCCTAAGCATACTGCTAAAGCAACACTTGAGTGGTTTAAGGGGAAACATTGAAATGTCTTGGAATGGCCTCGTCAAAGGCCAGACCTCATTCCAATTGAGAATCTGTGGTATGACTTAAATACTGCTGTACACCAGCAGAACCCATCCAACTTGAAGGAGCTGGAGTAGTTTTGCCTTGAAGAATTGGCAGTGGCTAGATGTGCCAAGCTTATAGAGACATACCCCAAGAGACTTGCAGCTGTAATTGCTGAAAAAGGTGGCTCTACAAAGTATTGGCATTGGGGGGGGGGGTGAATAGTTATCCACGCTCAAGTTTTTTGTTGTTGTCTTATTTCTTGTTTGCTTCACAATAAAAAATATGTTGCATCTTCAAAGTGGTAGGCATGTTGTGTAAATCAAATGATACAAACCCCCCAAAAAATCTATTTTAATTCCAGGTTGTAAGGCAACAAAATAGGAAAAATGCCAAGTGGGGTGAATACTTTCCCAAGCCACTGTAGTGCACTACTTTTGCCCAGGGCCCATTGTGCTCTCAAAAGTAGTCAAAGGTATTGCGGGAAAAATATGTAATTTGGGACACACCCACTCTTTTATATTCCCTGTTTTTAGTTATTTATTTTTACCCATTTTTCTCCACAATTCCGTGATATCCTATTGGTAGTTACAGTCTTGTCCCATCACTGCAACTCCCGTACGGACTCGGGAGAGGCGAAGGTCGAGAGCCATGCGTCCTCCGAAACATGACCCTGCCATGCCACACTACTTCTTGACACACTGCTCACTTAACCCGGGAGCCAGCCGCACCAATGTGTCGGAGGAAACACCGTACAACTGGCGCCATGTCAGCGTGCATGCGCCCGGCCCGCTACAGTTTCTAGAGCAAGAAGGGACAAGGACATCTCGGCCGGCCAAACCCTCCCCTAACCCAGACGACGCTGGGCCAATTGTGCACCGCCTCATCGGTCTCCTGGTCGTGGCTGGCTGCGACACAGCCCGGGATCAAACCCGGGTCTGGAGTGATGCTTCAAGCACTGCAATGTATATTCCCTATGTTGAATGGATGAGAATATGTGTGTGTGTGTGTGTGTGTTGTGTGTGATACTGACCCTGCAGTTACTCAGTTCCTCAGCGGTGAATATGATGTTCCCACACTTTTTCCCTGGGATCCCACTAGAGAGAGAAAGAAAAAGAAAAAACTCAGAATGATAAGTACTTAGGGTCCTTTGTCAGTATTTTGTGTACATAATTTGCTTTTTAAATTCTGAATTAATTATTAGTGTGCCTCTTTGTATGCATTCATGTGAACATTGCATGGAAGGTCAAGACCTTGAGTGAAACAGACACACATACGCATGCATGCAAACACACATGCATGAACACACACACACACACACACACACACACACACACACACACATTCCTCATGTTGACAGATAGAGGTCTAGAGGTCAGTCCTGATAGCTTTACTAACTTGCCTTCAGACTCCAAATCAACAGGTCTGAGAACAGTCCATCACTTCACATTAGCACGCCACACATTGAAACCAGTGGCATAGGACTGACTTTAGATCAGATGTTGGGATGACAAAATACTTTTTCATAGAAACAGACAGTTCAGGGAGACTATTCTTCACCTCCACACTTTTTCTACTTTCCAAATGGCACCATATTGCCTTTATAGTTCACTACATTTGACCACAGCCATTTGAGCACATAAATAGGGAATAGGGTGTAATTTGGAACGCATGACATAGATGATGAGTCGTTTTCACCAGGGGACACATTACCATTCAATCCAAGCAAACAAATTTATTTTAGGGCCGACTGGAGTGTCTATCAAATTATGTATGAGGCGATCAGGGTAATTGTAATGGAATTAGATATAAAAATGGAGGCAAGACGGACTGATGTTAAGAGGGGAATACCTATTTAGGGGAGGGCTTTTTATTTTGGGGTACCACTATCAATACATTTGCTGTGAGTGATGCTTTCAGAATAGCTTAAATAGATGTGTATCAATGCTAGAGAGAGGAAAAAAAGCATTATGGTTCTCTTCCCAAGAAGAAGATTGATAGAAGCAAAAACCAGATGAACATTTCAGGTTAATTATTATTCACAGGTTGATTCTTATAAGAAAATTACAGATGGTCAAATCCAGCATGTCATACAGTGAGTTATTCCATCCAGTAGACATTGCACTAAGGCTGGTAATCGTGGCTATAGGATGATTAACATTCTTGCTGTGAGTTTTAAGGGTGTAATCATAAACACCCATGCCACATACACACACCCTGAAGTGTTCACGACAGCCTGAGGTGGTATGTGCACCAGTGACAATTTACTCCACACACACACACACACACACACACACACACACACACACACACACACACACACACACACGTCAGGTTGACAGCCTCTTCACAAGGCTGTTTACAATGCTTACAATGCCTTTTGAACCTTTACCCCAGCATTCCACTCCTCTACGCCACTGTGACAGCCTGATTACTTCACAAGGGCACACACAGAGCTTGTTGCTGTCAGAAAAGACACCCGGGTGGTGCAGTGGTCTAGGGCACTGCATCGCAGCGCTAGCTGTGCCACCAGAGAATCTGGGTTCGCGCCCAGGCTCTGTCACTGCCGGCTGCGACTCCTGTGGCGGGCCGGGTGCAGTGCACGCTAACCAAGGTCGCCAGGTGCACGGTGTTTCCTCCGACACATTGGTGCGACTGGCATCCGGCATGCCAGTTGGATTAAGAAGCAGTGCGGCTTGGTTGGGTTGTGTTTCGGAGGACACATGGCTTTCGACCTTCGTCTCTCCCGAGCCCGTACGGGAGTTGTAGCGATGAGACAAGATAGTAATTACTAACAATTGGATACCATGAATTTGGGGAAAAAACGGGGGTACATTTTTTTATTAAAGAATTTAAAAAAAGAAAAGACACCCTAATACCCTCAGTTCTGGTAAACACACACGTACGCACGTACACGCACAAACACAGAGACACTCAGACACACACAGAGACAGGCACGTGCACAGATAGGAGTCTAACTGTGCCGAGCAAATGCCCCTTTGCCCCCCCCACTCGCCAAGTGCACTTTTGGGTGGTGATATAGTTTTATGGTGGCTGTTAAAAGCCAAGCTGCAGCATCAACTAACTATAGACGATGGAATGATTTCTGACTGAGACATGTTTAGCAGATAGGCGTGAGGGGGGAAAAAGCATGTACAACTTCCTCCAGATGAGAGACTGAAATAAAATACTTTACTTATTTATTAGATTATAAAAGCAGGACTGGGCAACCTTCTTTACATGCAGCTCAAGGTTTAGGTCAGGGTCAAAGAAGACGCCAAAGTTTCTGTCCGTAGGCTTTACATTGGTGAACAAATGACCAAGGTTATTTACATCAGGGTTCTAAAGGGTGGGGGTGAAAAAAAAACTACCTCTGACTCATTCCTTCTTCAGTTCTGAACCCACTGCCCGCAAGTTGTTGGGACATCTTCAAGTTTGCGACCGGAAGATAAATCACAATAAATAAAAAAAATCTAACTAGCTAGCTAGCAGATTTACATAAATCATCAACATCAATGATCAGCTGATAGCCCACCCTCTTTTCCCGATGTCAATCATGCCTTTAGGAGGCACTGTAATTGTAAGCAACTAGCTTGCTTACAATTTGTGATGAATGTGTTGTTGCAGAAATAAATAGACCCTTTTTTCCTTTTGGGCTCTGGTCAAAAGTAGTGCACTATATAAGAAATAGCATGCCATTTTGGACATGTCCACGCAAAATGGTACCCTATTCCCAATCTAGTGCACTACTGTTGAATTTCAAGTGCACTACTTTACAAGGAGAAGTCGTGCACTATATAGGCCAGGGGATATGGTGCCATTTCAGATGCAGCCACAGTGGCTATGTCCCAACTCTCCATTCCTCTCGCGAAGTGTGCACTTGCACACTCCCTGTCATTGATTTAAAAACATTGGCTGGAGGGATTTTCCATCATTACAAGTGAACATTTCTGGAAAAGGGAGGAGAATCAGGACATAGCCACTCTCTCGCCCCGGGCCCAATTCACACATTACCTGGAACACAGGCGCTACAGGCTGGATAGTGTTATTCCACTGGGCACTTGAAAAATAAAGGAGACTTAATAATAATAACTTAATAACTGCAATAATTGAATAACCTAATAACCAATATTTCGACAGACAAGCTGTCTTCATCAGGGTATAATGAAGACAGCTTGTCTGTCGAAATGTTGGTTATTAGGTTATTCAATTATTGCATCTGAGCTCCTAGAGTGTGCGGCTCCTTTCTTTTTAAGGTGTTCTACTCCGCTAGCCAGTATCTCGCCTAAACAGATGTGCGTTTCTTTCGCCTCCAGATTCCAATGGGCACAACCCGTCATTTCAACGTGGACAATTGGGTAATATTTTGTTGATACGTTGATCAATGAGATTACAACCAATATTCACCCACTCAAAAAGACAGCCAGAACTTAGGTGAATTTCCAATGTGTTGTCACTATGCTTTCAACCATATAAAAGCACAGCAAAGTTCAAATGAGAATATATTGTAAGATATTTTGTTAATTTATACAACAGCTTAAACAGCCACCACTAACATTGAGTGGCTGCTGCCAACATACTGACTCAACTCCAGCCACTTTAATAATGGAAGAATTGATGTAAAAAAGTTGTCACTAGCCACTTTAAACAATGTCACTTAATATAATGTTTACATACCCTACATTACTCATCTCATATGTATATGCTGTACTCTATACCATCTACTGCATCTTGCCTATGCCGTTCTGTACCATCACTAATTCATATATTTTTATGTACATATTCTTCATCCCTTTACACTTGTGTGTATAAGGTAGTTGTTGTGAAATTGTTAGGTTAGATTACTCGTTGGTTATAACTAGAAGCACAAGCATTTCGCTACACTCGCATTAACTTCTGCTAACCATGTGTATGTGACAAATATAATTTGATTTGATGCAATTATGCCGGAGGTCTGTTAAATATTTGGGTCATGACATTACTTCTGAGGGTCACACCCTCTCCAAAGATAGATTATAGACAACTAAAGCTTTGCCTAAACCTGTTACCAAGGAGCACATGATTTCTTTGTTGGGTGTGGCTGGTTACCGTGGTTGAAAGACTATGTAGAGATAGTTCAACCTCTGCAGGTTTGGATTTATAGGATTTATATGGAGGTGAGTGAAGTTGTGGTCTAGACTGATGAGGCTGAGGTGGCATTGGTAACATTTAAACAAACATTAATGTTTACCCCTTGCTTGGGTTTGCCAGACCATACTAAACCCTTTCATCTCAGAAACGGGTGGGTTTATGTCAGCAGTTTTGAGACAATACCATGGGGTGGGATATAGACCTGTTGGTTATTATTCTAAAAGACTGGATACTGTGATCAGGTGATTGGTTTCCTGTTTGAAATCGGTATCGGCTGCTACTAAGGCTGTTTTTGCATGTTCTGATATTGTGGCATTGTCTCCTCTAACCATACATGTGCCCCATGCTGTGCATGCAATTATTACACAGTCAAGAATGTCTCATTTGACACCTGCGAGACTGCTAGACTACCAGAACATTCTGTTGACAATGTCCCATGTTACTCTGAAATGATGTACAATTCGTAACCCTTCAACTTTTCTCCCTACAGCAGCTGCCAGTGAAGACCATGACTGTGATTTAGCTATTGAAGTTGACTGTGGCCCTAGGTTGGACTTGAGAGACACCCCGTTAGACAATCTGGACTTTGAGTTTTTTGTAGATGGGTCTACTCAGAAATATGAAAAAGGGAATCAATTGGTTGGATATGCTGTTGTGACTGTTTTGGAAACTTTGGAGAGTGCTAGACTCCCCTCACACTTACCTGCACAACAGAACTATTTGGCTTGACCAGAGCTTGTATTTTGGAAAAGGACAGATCTGTTAACATTTACACTGACAGTAGATATGCGTTTGGTGTAGTACATGATTTTGGAACATTGTGGAATAATAAAGGGGTTTTGACCTCTTCTGGAAAACAAATTGCACACAGTAATCTTGTTTTGTCTCTGTTACAGGCGGTCCAACTCCCCTCCTCTATTTGAAGATAACATTTCTCTGGGGAATGCTAAGGCTGCTTCATTTTCTGTTTCCCCCCTCCTACAGATGGCAGCAGCTCCTGCTTCCACTAACCCTTTCTATGTTAATGACATCATTGCTCTGCAGGCAACAGCTGATGCATCAGAGAAACGCAAGTGGGCTGGCTGCTGTCATTAAGACGCCTCGGTGTATGGCTGGATGAGTGGAGTAGACCAGCCCATGCACAGTTGTAATTTCCAATTCCTAGCCAAGTTGTCACTAGATCAAGAACATGTGTCAAAAGGAGGGATGGTGGACCTAGTAAAGGTGGATCTTGTAAATAAATATTGGTGTACAGTTGTAAATAAATATTGGTGTACAGTAGATTTTTCTGTGTTTGCAGAAATGTCTCTGGTGGTGGGGTTGTACAATGTTTGATTGATTTGCATGACTAACAATGTTGAACCAAACTCTGAAAACAGAATTGATTAAAACCTGTTTGGGATAGGGGGCAGCATTTTCACGTTTGGATAAAAAGCGTGCCCAGAGTAAACTGCCTTCTACTCAGGCCCAGTTGCTAATATATGCATATTATTAATAGATTTGGAAAGAAAGCACTCTGAAGTTTCAAAAACTGTTTGAATGATGTCTGTGAGTATAACAGAACTCATATGGCAGGCGAAAACCTGAGACAAATCCAACCAGGAAGTGGGAAATCTGAGGTTTGTAGTTTTTCAACTCATCACCTATAGAATATACAGTGTCTATAGGGTCATATGGCACTTCCTAAGGCTTCCACTAGATGTCAACAGTTGACATCAACTTGTTTGATGCTTCTACTGTAAAGGAGGGGGAATGGGAGCTGAATGAGTCAGAGGTCTGCCAGAGTGGCATGAGCTGACCACGCGTGTTCACGTGAGAGCGACCTGCAATTCTAAAGACAAAGGAATTCTCCGGTTGGAATATTATTGAAGATTTATGTTAAAAACATCCTAAAGATTGATTCTATACATCGTTTGACATGTTTCTACGGACTGTAACGGAACTTTTTGACTTTGTCTGGACCTAGTGATCGGGGGTCATGAATTTGAATTTGTGAATTCAAGGCGCGAACAACAAGGAGGTATTTGGACATAAATTATGGACTTTATCGAACTAAACAAACATTTATTGTGGAACTGGGATTCCTGGGAGTGCATTCTGATGAATATCATCAAAGGTAAGTGAATATTTATAATGCTATTTCTGACTTCTGTTGATTCCGCAACATGGCTGGTATATGTTTGGCTTGTTTTGGTCTCTGAGTGCCGTACTCAGATTATTGCATAGTTTGCTTTTTCCGTAAAGCTTTTTTGAAATCTGACAAAGCATTTGCATTAAGGAGAAGTATATCTATAATTCTGTGCATAATACTTGTATCTTTTATCAAAGTTTATTATGAGTATTTCTGTAAATTGATATGGCTCTGTGCAAATTCACGGGATGTTTTGGAGGCAAAGCCAAATGTAAACTGAAGTTTTTGGATATGAATATATGAACTTGATCGAACAAAACATACATGTATTGTGTAACATGTTGTCCCGGGAGTGTCATCTGATGAAGAATGTCAAAGGTTAGTGATTAATTTTATCTCTATTTCTGCTTTTTGTGACTCCTCTCTTTGGTTGGAAAATGGCTGTATGCTTTCTGTGACTAGTTGCTGACCTAACATAAGGATATGTTGTGCTTTCGCCGAAAAGCCTTTTTGAATTCGGACACTGTGGTTGGGTTAACGAGAAGTTTATCTTTAAAATGGTGTCTAATACTTGTATGTTTGAGAAATTTTAATTATGAGATTTCTGTTGATTGAATTTGGCGCCCTGCAATTTCATTGGTTGTTGGCGGAACCCCGTTCCCAGACAGGTTAAGCTAATTGGTGAAACAAGCCTGACATGGGTAAAGGTGCTGGTTGGCACGGATGAGTATGAGGGGCAGATCCCACATAGTCACTGGTCTCTCTCCACACGAGGTGCTGACTGGCCGTCCCATGAGAATGACTTATACACCCTTTCCCCAGAACAGGTTGTCCCTGCAAAGAATGGAGGAAGACATGGTTGAGTATTGTGCCACCCTTAACAGTGTTCTTAAGCCTCTCTCCCCCCAGGTGAAGGCGTGAAGGTTGCTGAGAGAGATTCCTGGATCCATGTGTCGCACTGCAGGCAAGTTCCTGATCCAGGAGAAGATCGGGCCTAGCCAGTTACGGTGGTGCAGTGTGGCCCTCACCTGCATTAGCACAGGAGTGCTAATAAGAATAGTGGGTTGTCCTCTTGTGGGAAACCTGACAGAGGGTGAGATGAGTCCTGAGCCAAAGGGACCAACGCAAGCCCGGAGTAGTGGCCCAGAAGTAGATGGTCATCAGAGAAGGAGAGCCCTGCTGGGCAATAATCACGAGGACAATCTGTTCCTCTCTAGAGCAGAAATGGTTGCTAACCTTACATCTGGACAAAAATAATGTTGGGTGTGTGGGTTGGGGCCAGTTAAGGTAGGAGCAGGTTTACCACTTGTGGAAGTTACCATAGGGGTAAATCTGATTATGCAAATGGTCGTACCATTCGTAGTAGATACCACGTAACCCTGACCCCATGACGTTTTTTGCATTCAACAACCACACAGGCCCACCATCTTTTGCTAGGCCAGATAATACTTTACTCGCACCCATTTCAGTAGCATGAGGGATTGAGAGTGTTTTCCTATTGGAAAGAGTAGAATAATCCTAGTTGAAGGAAACAGATATGGAGACCAGGGAAAGTAACAAACACGGTGATAAAGACAGTAAAATGGAAAGATTCATGGTACTCATGGTCTATCAGTTGATGTCAAATTGAATGAGTATTGGACCAATAGATAAGCCGCCAGTGAAAGTGAGTGGTACTCACTGAACTCAGGCTGTAAGGGACACAGTGGGGAAATTTTGGAACAGAGCTATGAAAAATTTAATAAGATACATTTGACGATTTCCAATTATTATTTCTCAATTCGATACTGAATAACGCCAGTGATTTAAGTAAGAAGGTAATGTCATCTAAAACAATAATCTGTTTCCATTGCGTGGAACACTGTCCAAAATTGAAGTAGATCCTTGTAAATGTTTTTAGTACCAAATATTGAGCTGATTAGCCAGTACCAACTTTTTGAAGAGCCTAGCACATTTGTTAAACAACAGGTTTAATATTTGGACTAGTTGATGTCCCAGGGACAGTTAGTACATAACAAATGTCAATGCAACCAGATTGTGGTAAGAGCTATGGAAACAATAGTTAAACATTCAAGTTTTACCACTGAGTCTACAGATCCCTTGTGTATTTTTTGATAGACTCACTCCCGTTGGTAGAAGTAGAACCTTGCTGGTAGATTTGAGCTTTATTATGATGATAGTATTTCCATAAATGAAATTGTGTAATGAAGCATGTGTGTAACTGTATGAGTTACTAGTTAGATTGTACAACCCAGAATGAAGGGTTTGAAATGTTAAAGTGTCTGGTTTTATGTGTTGATTTCGCTTACTTTAATATAAGTATTTTTTATATAACCTCCTTTGATAGTTTAAGCCATAATCTAATGATTACCTTAAATCACAAGTGATAAAAGGATGGAGTGCGAGGGGAAAAAAATCAGAAGTGATAAAAGGAGGGATTGTGAGGGAGTGTGAGGGGAAAAAAGGAGGGAGTGTGAGGGGGTGTGACCTCCTCCTCAGACCAAATGGCAGTACGCCCAGAACATTGCTCAGGGAACAGAAAATATGTTTCTCAGTTTCAAGGTCCCAGCTATGAGAGAAGAAGCTTCATGAGGTATCAGTCAGTCACATGCAGGAACCAACGTTAACCTTTTGGTGCAGGCGTTCCGCTAGCGACCCACCTCGACAACATCCAGTGAAATTGCAGAGCGCCAAATTCAAAATACAGAAATAGTCATAATAAACATTCATAAAAAATACAAGTGTTATACATCGGCTTAAAGATTAATTTCTTGTTAATCCAGCCGCTTTGTCAGATTTCAAAAAGGCTTTATGGCGAAAGCATACCACACAATAATCTGAGGACAGCGCCACGCTTACAAAAGCATACAAACATTTTTCAACCAAGTAAAGGAATTACAAAAGACAGAAATAGCGATAAAATTAATCACTTACCTTTGAAAATGTTCATATGGTTGCAGTCACAAGAGTCCCATCTACACAATACATGTTTGTTTTGTTCGATAAAGTCCCTCTTTGTATCCCAAAAACTCAGTTTTGACGGCGCGTTTTGTTCAGTAATCCACTGGCTCAAAGGCGGTCACAACAGGCAGACGAATGCTTCCAAATAGTACCGGTAAAGTTTGTCGAAACATGTCAAACGATGTTTAGAATTAATCCTCAGGTTGTCTATTGTCTAAATAATCGATAATATTTAAACCGGACAGTAGCGTCTTCAATAGAAAGGAAAAAGAACGAAGGGTGCGCAATCGGTCATGCGCCCAAAGGAGCTCTGGTTCATTCTGTATGCCACTTACAAAATGGTCTCATTCTTCCTAATTTTTCAGAAAACAAGCCTGAAACAATGTCTAAAGACGGTTGACATCTAGTGGAAGCCATAGGAACTGCAATCTGGGTCCTAACCCAACAGATACTGTATAGGCATTCAATTGAAAACTACACACATCAAAAATATCCCACTTCCTGGATGGATTTTCCTCAGGTTTTCGCCTGCCATATCAGTTCTGTTATACTCACAGACATTATTTTAACAGTTTTGGAAACTTCAGAGTGTTTTCCATCCAAATCTACCACTTATATGCATATCCTAGCTTCTGGGCCTGATTAACAGGCAGTTTACTTTGGGCACCTCAGTCATCCAAACTTCCGAATACTGCACCCTATCCTAAAACAGTTTTTAAGCGGACCACCATAGTCCCTATGTCCCTTAGTGCCCAAGAGCACTAAGGTAACCTCCCTAAACGACTACCGACCCGTAGCACTCACGTCCGTAGCCATGAAGTGCCTCACATCAGCATCATTATCCCAGAAACCATAGACCCACTCCAATTTGCATACCGCTCCAACAGATTCACAGATGATGCAATCTCTATTGCACTCCACACTGCCCTTTCCCACCTGGACTGTTTCAGCACATATGTGAGAACATATGTGAGAATGCTATTCATTTACTACAGCTCAGGGTTCAACACCATAGTGCCCTCAAAGTTCATCAATAAGCTAAGGACCATGGGACTAAACACCTCCCTCTGCAACTGGATCCTGGACTTCCTGACGGGCCACCCCCAGGTGGTAAGGTAAGGAAACTTCACATCCGCCACGCTGATCCTCAACACGGGGGCCCCTCAGGGGTGCATGCTCAGTCCCCTCCTGTAATCTCGGTTCACTCATGACTGCATGGCCAGGCACAACCCCAACACCATCATTAAATTTGCAGATGACACAACAGTGGTAGGCCGGATCACCGGCAACGACGAGACTGACAATGATGAGACAGCCTATAGGGAGGAGGTCAGAGACCTGGCCATGTGGTGCCAGGACAACAACCTCTCCCTCAACGTGATCAAGACAAAGGAGATGATTGTGGACTACAGGAAAAAGAGGACCGAGCACGTCCCCGTTCTCATCGACGGGGCTGCAGTGGAGCAGGTTGAGCGCTTCAAGTTCCTTGGTGTCCACATCACCAACAAACTAACATGGTCCAAGCACACCAAGACAGTCATGAAGAGGGCACAACAAAACCTATTCCTCCTCAGGAGACTGAAAAGATTAGTCATGGGTCCTCAGATCCTCAAAAGGTTCTACAGCTCTACAACAGTTACACCATCGAGACCATCCTGACTGGTTGTATCACTGCATGGTATGGCAACTGCTCAGCCTCCAACAGCAAGGCACTACAGAGGGTAGTGCGAACGGCCCAGTACATCAACTGGGGCCAAGCGTCCTGCCCTAAAAATGGTCAAAGACTCCAGCCACCCTAGTCATAGACTGTTCTCTCTGCTACCACACGACAAGCGGTCCCGGAGCATCAAGTTTAGGTCTAAGAGGCTTCTAAACAGCTTCTACTCCCAAGCCATGAGACTCCTGAACACCTAATCAAATGGCTACACAGACTATTTGCATTGCCCCTCCACCCCCCTCTTTTACACCGCTGCTACTCTCTGTTGTTATCATCTATGCATAGTCACTTTAATAACTCTACCTACAGTGGCTTGGGAAAGTATTCAGCCCCCTTGGCATTTTTCCTATTTTGTTGCCTTACAACCTGGAATTAAAATGGATTTATGGGGGGGGGGGGGGGGGGGGGGGTGAATCATTTGATTTACACAACATGCCTACCACTTTGAAGATGCAAAATATTTTTTGTAAGACAAACAAGAAATAAGACAAAAATACTGAAATCTTGAGCATGCATAACTATTCACCCCCCAAAGTCAGTACTTTGTTGAGCCACCTTTTTCAGCAATTACAGCTGCAAGTCTCTTGGGTGTATGTCTCTATAAGCTTGGCAAATCAAGCCACTGGTTTTTTCCCCCATTCTTCAAGGCAAAACTTCTCCAGCTCCTTCAAATTGGATGGGTTCCGCTGGTGTACAGCAATATTTAGGTCATACCACAGATTCTCAATTGGATTGAGGTCTGGGCTTTGACTAGGGCATTCCAAGACATTACATGTTTCCCATTAAACCACTTGAGTGTTGCTTTAGAAGTATGCTTAGGGTCATTGTCCTGCTGGAAGGTGAACCTCCATCCCAGCCTCAAATCTCTGAAAGACTGAAACAGGTTTCCCTCAATAATTTCCCTGTATTTAGTGCCATCCATCATTCCTTCAATTCTGACCAGTTTCCCAGTCCCTGCCGGTGAAAAACATCCGATGGTGTTCTCGGGGTGATGAGAGGTGTTGGGTTTTCACCAGACATAGCGTTTTCCTTGATGGCCAAAAAGCTCAATTTAAGTCTCATCTGACCAGAGTACCTTCTTCCATATGTTTGGGGAGTCTCCCACATGTCTTTTGGTGAACACCAAACGTGTTTGCTTATTTTTTTCTTTAAGCAATGGCTTTATCTGGCCACTCTTCTTTAAAGCCCAGCTCTGTGGAGTGTACGGCTTAAAGTGGTCCTATGGACAGCTACTCCAATCTCCGCTGTGGAGCTTTGCAGCTCCTTCAGGGTTATCTTTGGTCTCTTTGTTGCCGCTCTGATTAATGACCTCCTTGCCTGGTCCGTGAGTTCTGGTGGGTGGCCCTCTCTTGGCAGGTTTGTTGCGGTGACATATTCTTTCCATTTTTCAATAACGGATTTAATGGTGCTCTGTGGGATGTTCAAAGTTTCAGATATTTTTATAACCCAACCCTGATCTGTACTTCTCCACAACTTTGTCCCTGACCTGTTTGGAGAGCTCCTTGGTCTTCATGGTGCCGCTTGCTTGGTGGTGCCCCTTGCTTAGTGGTGTTGCAGACTCTGGGGCCTTTTAGAACAGGTGTGTATATATACTGCGATCATGTGACACTTAGATTGCACACAGGTGGACTTTATTTAACTAATTATGTAACTTCTGAAGGTAATTGGTTGCACCAGATCTTATTTAGGGGCTTTTTAGCAAAGGGGTGAATACATATGCACGCACCACTTTTCAGTTTTTAAATCTTTTAAAAAATGTATTTCACTTCACCATTTTGGACTATTTTGTGTATGTCCATTACATGAAATCCAAAATAAAAATCAATTTAAATTACAAATTATAATACAACAAAATAAGAAAAATGCCAAGGGGGATGAATACTTTTGCAAGGCACTATACGTGTACATATTGCCTCAAGTAATCGGTGCCCCCGCACATTGACTCTGTGACAGTACACCCCTGTATATAGTCTCGCTATTGTTATTTTACTGCTGCTCTTTAATTACTTTTTACTTTTTTACTTCTTATTCTTATCTGTATTTTTTTTCAACTGCATTGTTGGTTAGGGGCTCGTAAGTAAGCATTTCACAATTGTATTCGGTGCATGTGACTAATACAATTTGATTTGATTTGACAGGTGTACCTTGTGCTGTGAACAATAAAACACCACTCTTAAATGTGCAGTTTTGTCACACAACACAATGCCACTGATGTCTCAATTTTTGAGGGAGCGTGCAATTGGCATGCTAACTGCAGGAATGTCCACCAGAGCTGTTAACAGAGAATTGAATGTTAATTTCTCTACCATAAACCGCCTCCAATGTCGTTTTAGAGAATTTGGTAATACGTCCAACCGGCCTCACAACCGCAGACTATGTGTATGGTGTCGTGTGGGCGAGCGGTTTGTTGAACAGAGTGCCCATGGTGGCGGTGGGATTATGGTATGGGCAGGCATCAGCTACCAAAAATAGCATTTTACCGATGGTAATTTGAATGCCCAAAGATACCGTGACAAGATCCTGAGGCCCATTGTTGTGCTATTCATCCGCCGCCATCACCTAGTAATGTTTCAGCATGTCCCCATGTCACAAGGATCTTTACACAATTCCTGGAAGCTGAAAATGTCCCAGTTCTCCCATCGCCTGCCAACTCACCTCCCAACTCACCTTACATGTCCTCATTTGAGCATGTTTGGGATGCTCTGGATTGACGTGTACGACTGCTTGTTACAGTTCCTGCCAATATCCAGCAACTTTGCACAGCCATTGAAGAGGAGTGGGACAACATTCCACAATCAACAGCCTGATCAACTCTATGCAAAGGAGATGTGTCATGCTGCATGAGGCAATTGGTGGCCACACCAGATACTGACTGGCCATCGGGAGTTTTCCATAGCGCTGACATCATCCACTTATTCCTAGCTATTGCTCTTAATGTTGATGGACTGGACGGGCACGTTCGTCTTCCGCTGATCATACTTTATTAACTCAATTGCCAAAAGTTCAGCATGGCAAATTGTAGCGGTGTTTTGTACACATAATCGTCAACAAATGAATTTGCTGTCACTGTCTCTGTCACAGAATGCTTACTTATGACAGCATGTGATAATATAGCTTTGTTTTTTTTAATCCATCACTTGCATTAGCCTAGCCCCAGATCCATAGGCTACATTATTCACCTTGTTTGGTCATTGGCAATTTAGCACTAGGTTCATTAGGCTGTAACAACGAAAAAGGCAGCATTAAGCAGGAATTATTTGTCTCACTGTACTATATACATTATTTTGCCCCAAAAGATTGTGAACCCAAATGTGTAACTGTGGGTAACCTATTTAGTCTTTCACAATAGCTGATGTAATTCATTAGAACAATTCCCAATGGGCTAAAAATATAGACTAATTAGTGTGGTTATCTCAGCAAGAACATTCCTGTTATTCCCCATACTATCATTATTTTACTTCTTACCAATGTTGCTGGTGTAATTAGCTTATTTGAAATATGATATGCCAAATACATTTTTAAAAAGTATGTTTAAGTTCAATGGGCCTCTTGAGAGGTGCAGTGGTCTAAGGCACTGCATCACAGTGCTAGAGGCATCACTACAGACCCAGGTTCGATCCCCGGCTGTGTCACAGCCGGCCGTGACCGGGAGACCCATGAGGTGGTGCACAATTGTTACAGTGTCTTCTGGGTTAGGGGAGGGTTTGGCTGGATGGGATGATCCTTGTCCCATCGCGCTCTAGCGACTCCTCGTAGCAGGTTAAGCAAGCAGTGTGACTTGGCAGGGTTGACGCATGGCTCTCGACCTTCACCTCTCCCGAGTCCATACGGGAGTTGCAGTAACTACTGTAACTACCAGTTGGGGAGAAAAAAGGGTAAAAAAAATAATAATAAACTACATTAAAAATAATGAGAGCCATTTTTATGAGAGCTATGCATTTATGGACAGTATTGAATATAGGGTAAGCCATGAGAATAGGCTAGATTGAAATACCCCTTGTCTCAAATATCCTGTTTTGTCATTTTAGGATTGTGCACAGCTGCTAGGCAGAAACAGTAGGCATAAATGCAAATGATCCTGCCCACGCAGAGTAATATGATGGCTAGGTTTTGCAAATCAGCCTCAACCACCCGAAGATTGATAATCATTAAATGATTCTTGAATGTGGGGTAATTTGTAGAAATCAAATGTCACATGAACATATTCAAACCCTCAGTATTTGGGAAACATTGATCAGGGGTGGCGTGCAACCCTTTTGGAGAGCTTCCTCTAGGCAGGATTTTCTATGGTCCTAACTTAAAGGGATAGTGCACCCAAATTAATGTTGGTTTCTTGTGGACAAGGAGATGCTGCAATCCATCCGAAGGTTAGCCACTGCCACCAACCGTTAATATGAGCATTTTCTAACCAAAAAACGATGTAATTCAATTTCCCCCAGCTAGCATACTCTAAATGTCATGCCCAAATAATCTCAAAGTAGCTTCAAACCAAGTCGACGAGTTTTGAGTGTGTATTCAACTTAAAAAGAATCCTGTATGTATCTGACCTGTGTTATTAAAAAAAAAAGTTTTTACCCTGGTCATGGGCCTTAGCCATGTGAAAATATATAGGAAATTAGCTTTAAAACGGCATTTTATTCCTGGGGAGGTACCCCCAGACCCCCACCGGGAAGGTATGGAGCCAATGACATTCACAATTGGAAATCTCACTCCAAGCTTGGGATTTTCGTCAGACAACTGACTTCCTAATATGGATGCCATAGCCAGAAGCTTTGTCAAAGTACTGTCCGGCACCATCTTTGTCAACCTGCCATGTAATGAATCAACAGTTACTGTACATACTTCTGTACTCTATAACTTTCTGTCAGAGAAACTTCGGCACGGCGCCCATGGCACTGAATAAGAGAAGGTCAGTGATAGAAGCATTCGTTTCTTTGATATCGATAACTTCACAATACCTCCTGACACTACTTCCCCAAATCCTCTGACGTCTTGAAAAGGTCTCCAGTCAAAGTAGTCCCGGAATGTTTCATATCGAGTGAAACTCTTCGCGGGGGCATAGCTATACTACAGGGGGGAAGATCTGTGCAATTCTACCTGTGTCGTGGCTGCCTACACTCCACAGCAGAGAGATCTATCATGGGCATGATGAAAAGGGGAGGTGGAGGAATGGAAGGGGTGAAGGGAGAGGGGGTACACTGGTCGTGTGACAAGCTCGGCAAGATCGAATTTAAACCCAAAGTACCACTTTCCCATTCATTCCTTCATAGGTTAGAGTGAGGAGGATAGTGTCCCCCCGGAGGGCACTGTCTCGTCTCCTTCTCTGTAGTGTGAACACTGACTGCACACACATCCTGGAGAGGTTGGCAGAGGTGGGCTGCTCTTTACCTGATTGCTGTTGTGGGAGAGAAAGAGGGAGAGAGAAAGAGGGAGAGAGAAAGAGGGGGAGAGACAGAGGGGGAGAGATGTTTCTGTCAGGTACAAGCCCTAATTGGAGTGAACTAAGGGACCAAACAGAACGGAGGAGGAATAGAGAATACTTTTTATTGAATCTCTTTTCTGGGTTGTTCTTGTCCTTTGTGTCTTCTTTATTTCTCTCTGTCTGTCTTCCCCTACCTGTCTCCCCCCACATCTCTGGTGAACATGACATGAATGCTTTTCGTCAGAGGGCCTGGGTAATTGAATGAGCTTCTCCTGCTGTCACTCGCCCTGTCGCCCTGTCATCCCCATCAGCGTGTGACGGGCGGGCGAGGGACGGGGGTGGTGTGGTGAGGGGCTGGGGTGTAGAGCAGTGGCCGAGCTTGTCACACCACCAGCTACCCCCCTCTTTGTAATCTAAAGGAACACTCGCCTCCGTATGCAAGGGCCCCATGGGAGACCCCCTTTGTGGGATATCGGTCCCCCCTCCATCCTTTCCATTCCTCCACTTCCCTCCCCACCTCCCCTTTTCATCATGCCCATGATAGATCTCTCTGCTGTGGAGAGTAGGCAGCCACGGCACAGGTAGAATTGCAAAGAGCTTCTCTTCTGTGGTATAGCTATGCCCCTGCGAAGACCAAAATAATATTTTTTTCAAGGGTTTATTCTGGTTTCACTCGATTTTAAACATTCTGGGACTACTTTGAGTGGAGACCTTTTCAAGACAAGGTCAGAGGATTGGGGAAGTAGTGTCAGGTGTCCGAATGGGATCATTTGTTATCAGCAGACGGTGCATTCGGAGAACTTGGACACACCCCTGAGATGAGACACCCGAAAGACAATATAAGTGCATAGTACAAGAGTGTCTTACAAGATCAGAGGCCAGAAATGGCAATGTAATTACCTTAAAGTGTATTTCATGTAATAGTGGTATTGGAGTGGTATTGGAAGGTGACGAAATTGAGATTGTTCTTTGAATACATAATTCACCGCCACACCATGTCAAGCACATGTAATTCAGGGAGTAATGTATGAGGCGACACTGAAGGACATACACTTCTGGTGAGATTAGCGGAGGCTTAAGGAGGGATACGTTAGGATGTGAGATAAAGAAGTACCCTTCTTCAGCAGGGTCTGCTGGGAGCATCTAATGAGAGATAAAACATGTACGTACGCCTTTTGGAGAAAAGGAGGGTGATTCATTATGCATGTTTGTTTGCTCGGGCCTCCTTTCCCCACATGTAAAACGTAATGAGAAATTTAACAGAGAGAATGAGAGTGGAAAAGAGCTTTTAATTGGGAAAGAGGGGATTGTGGGTATAGGGCTCTTTTCGTTTTTTATGTTTTGCAAGATCATTTCAGAGTTTTTCATGATGAACAGAAATTAAGGACAAAAAGAAAAAGCACACTATTTTACAGTCCTGTTATGTGAAATGTATTAGTTAACGTTTGGGAAGAATCCATAATCATCCATTTTTAGAGATATTTTGAGTCGGGTAAGATGGATTGCTATATTTGACAGAATCCCTGCATAGTACACCAATGATGATTTATTAATCTACTGTATAGAATTAATTGGATCCAATTTCAAGACGCATGTTGCCAATCTGCCACCATGGCACTGTACATTTATGTTTTAAATAAAATATGTATACACTGTATGACAACCTCTGCTATCTAAACTTCGGTAAGCAGAGGCTGAATATCAGTCAAGAAAAGGAGGTCATCAATTACTTTTCCCAAACACTTACCATCCCAGCCATGCTTATTACCATCATCACACACATAAATATCTAAAGGCAACTCCCTAAAGTAAAGATGAACATCCAGGCCGGGTAAAACGAGAGGGAAAGCCATACAGAAATGTATGTCATGAAGCTGGAAGATAGTTTACAATGAGAGCACACTTCAAGCTTCTCAATGGAGCACTCCCTTAGCAGTCTTATCACAAATTTTGAGAGCTTCGAAGTAAATGGTTCTATCTGCATTTTTGTCAAAATTGAGTTATGGACACAGGCTTGTTTTGTTCAATGTTCTCTACCTTATATAGTAGTCTAAATACCCCAATTCATGTTGTTTAGTTAAAAATAAGGTAAAAATGACTGACTCCATTAAAAACCAAGGGTTCGAGGGTTCGGAACTTCAAAGCCAATTGTCTCAGAATCATCTTTTTGCAGCTATAACCTTATAGTCCCAAGCTATAAATTTATCGACTACATTTTACCACTAAGTCAATTAAGAGTCAATCATGAATAATGTCTAGTACGAGGGTACAACCTTTGTCCCCTGACCTCCTTTCCCTAGTTCAAACAGACAGGGGGTTGAGTGTGTGTGTTGGGGTAAGGGACACCGAGATTGGTTGTCAATTTCTCCAAATCTACATGGCGCCGTGTAATATTTTTAAGGTTAAAATGTGTGAATTCATTGAAAGAACTCATCTACCTGGCCAATTCATGTCAGCATGACAAAACATTGAGGTGAGGGGAATTTGTGTTTTTCATAGGTTCATTTTTTTTATTGTGGAGTATCCATGAACAATTGTGTTTGTTGAAAAGAGGAAAGGGAGAACTATATTTCAAACCTATTTCGCAGTTCCGGAGGTCAAATCATGTGGTAACAAGGCAACACTAAAAATGTCATCCCCCACGAATGACGCAGCGCACCACCCCTAAAGGCCAATTAGTGACAATTATTCAAATTTATGTTGTGTGGATTAATGAGAGAGAGAAAAAAAACAATGAAGAATTTTTGCCCTCGCTGGAAATCACTGGCCGTTGCTTATAGTTCCTTATAGCAAACGTGTTGCTCATGAGGGCCTGCAAATAATCAAATGATTTGTCACATGCGCCGAATAGGTGTAGAATTGATCATGAAATGCTTACTTACGAGCCCAACAATGCAGAGTTAAAAAGTAAGACAATTAGCAAATAAAAATAGTAACACAATAAATAACAAGACTATATACAAGGAGTACCAGAACATTTGAGTCATTTAGCAGACGCTCTTATCCAGAGCGACAGATAGGAGCTGTTAGGGTTACATGCCTTGCTCAAGGGCACATTGAGTTGGCTGGGGGATTCAAACCAGCAACCTTTTGGTTACTGGCCCAATGCGGTTAACCGCTAGGCTATATGCAGGGGTACAAGGTATTTGAGGCAATATGTACATGTAGGTAGGGGTAAAAGTAGGCAATCAAGATAGATATTAAACAGAGTAGCAGAATTGTATGCAGAAAGTGTGTGTGTGTGTGTGTGTGTGTGTGTTGGAGTGTGAGCATTCCAGTGAGTGTGCATAGAGTCAGTGTAAAAGAGTCAGTGCATAACAAAGGGTCAGTGAAATAGTCTGAGTAGCCAATTTGATTAGCTGCTCAGCAGTCTTATAGCTTGGGAGTAGAAGCTATTCAGGTGCCTTTTGGACACAGACTTGGCGATCCGGTACTGCTTGCAGTGTGGTAGCAGAGTGAAGAGTCTATGGCTTGGGTGGCTGGGTTCTTTGACACTTTTCCAGTTCCCCCTCTGACACCGCCTGGTATAGAGGTCCTGGATGGCAGGGAGCTCGGCCAAAGTGATCCACACCACCCACTGTAGCAACTTGCGATCGAGGGCACTGCAATTGCCATACCAAGCGATGATGCAGCCAGTCAAGAAGCTCTCAATAGTGCAGCTGTATAACGTTTTGAGGATCTGAGGGGCCATGCCACATTTTTTCAACCTCCTGAGAGGGAAGAGGCGCTATCGCGCATTCTTCACAACTGTGCTGGTGTGAGAGGACCATGTTAAGTCCTTGGTGATGTGGACACAGGAACTTGGAAAACTCTCGACCCGCTCCACTACAGCCCCATCGATGTGGATGGGGGCGTAGTCCACGATCAACTCCTTTGTCTTGCTGACATTGAGGGAGAGGTTGTTATCTCAGACCTCCTCCATGTAGGACGTCTCATCGCGGTCGGTGATCAGGCCTATCACCGTCATATCGTCAGCAAACTTAATGATGGTGTTGGAGTCGTGTGTGTCGACACAGTCGTGGGTGAACAGGGAGTACCGGACGGGATTAAGCACACACCCCTGAGGGGCCCCCGTGTTAAGAGTCAGCGTGGCAGATGTGTTGTTACCTACCCTCACCACCTGGGGGGAGCCCGTCAGAATGTCCAGGATCCAGATGCAGAGGGAGGTGTTCAGTCCCAGTGTCCCGAGCTTGGTGATGAGCTTGAAGGGACTATGCTGTTTATCGCTGAGCTGTAGTCAATGAACAGCATTCTCACATAGGGATACCTCTTGTCTAGGTGGGAGAGAGCAGTGTGGAGTGCAATATATATTGTGTCGTCTCTGGATCTGTTGTGGCGGTATGTGAATTGAGGTGGGTCCAGGATGCCTGGGATGATGGTGTTGATGTGTGCCATGATCAGCCTTTCAAAGCATTTCATGGTTACAGATGTGAGTGCTACGGAACGATAGTTGTTTAGGCAGGTTAACTTTTGAGTTCTTAGGAACAGGAATAATGGTGCTGCTTGAAACATGTTGGGATTACAGACTGGGACAAGGAGATGTTGAAAATGTCCATGAAGACACTTGCCAGCTGGTCTGCGCATGCTCAGAGAATGTGCCCTGGTATTCCATCTGGCCCAGAATACTTGTGAGTGTTGACCTGTTTAAAGGTCTTACTCACATAAGCCACAGAGAGCGAGATCACACAGTCGTCCGGGACAGCAGGGGCTATCATGCCTGGCTCAGTGTTTGCTTCAAAACTAGCACAAAAGGCATTCAGCTCATCTGGGAAGTTTGCATCACTGGGCAACTCATGGCTGGGTTTCTCTTAGTAATCCGTAATAGTCCTGCCACATCTACACAATTTGTGGTGAGATATAGAAAGCAGTGACGATTACAGATTAAAACCCTCTTGGTAGATAAAAAGGTCTGCTATTTACCATGAGGTATTCTAGTTCAGGTGAGTAAAAGCTTAAGAAGTACACCAGTTGTTGTTTACAGAGAGGCTGTCACACCCTGACCTTAGAGATCCTTATTAGTCTCTATGTTTGGTTAGGTCAGGGTGTGACTCGGGTGGGAAATTCTATGTTTTCTATTTCTTTGTTTTTAGCCGAGTGTGGTTCCCAATCAGAGGCAGCTGTCTATCGTTGTCTCTGATTGGGGATCATACTTAGGCAGCCCTTTTTCCCACCATTAGATTGTGGGTTCCTGTTTTCTGTTTAGTGTTCTTTCCTGACAGAACTGTGCGCTTTTGTTTTCACCTTTGGTCATTTTGTTTGAGTGTTTTTTTTAACATTAAATCATGAACACTTTCCACGCTGCGCTTTGGTCTCATTCCGACGACAGCCGTTAGAGGCACACCTCTCCTCCTTTGGTTTTGCCCAAGTCCGCTGTCTGGTCACAACAAAGCATGTAGAAACCCTTGAGTTTTACGTTCATAATGCCCATCAGTCAGGTTTCTGAAAGCATAGAATATTACAGATTTTTCACTCTCGAACAAAGCTCATCCATCTTGTTCTCAAGTGTCTGGACATTTGCCACTAAAATGGAGGGGAGTGCCGGATGATTTTCTCTGCGTCTGAGTCGAACAAGGACTCCAGCCCTCCTCCCGCATCTTCACTTGTGGTGCTTGGGTAGCCGGATAATGGAGCAGGGTCCGGTGTAAACAGTCGGAGTTGAAGTAGGAGCCGAAATTGACGTCAAAGTCGAGGGTTATTAGCTGTCGATTCGTAGTTCAAAAGTACTTGGCGGTCATAGGTGATAATGGTATGAGCTTTCTGTACAAAAAAGTACAGATAAACATGAAAAAAGTCCCAAAATAGCCGGGTTGGAGCATGTAAGATGTGGACCATCTCTGTCGGCGCCATCAAATATGTACACAATTTAATGTCTGTAGCTCAAACGGGTCAAGAGATATGCTTGTTCAAAGTTTTCAGTTGATTACTATAATGCACCCCTTGGGCCAATCCGTGTAATTGTCTTAATGCCGGATCTCTGTGGCAAGACACATCATTCAAGTTTCATCAAAATCGGGCCAGTGGTGTCTGAGATAGTCACACGCAATAACGTACACTACCGTTCAAAAGTTTGGGGTCACTAAGAAATGTCCTTGTTTTTGAAAGAAAAGCTAATTTTTTGTCCATTAAAAAACATCAAATTGATCAGAAATACAGTGTAGACATTGTTAATGTTGTAAATGACTGTTTTATCTGGAAACGACAGATTTTGTTATGGAATATCTACATGGGCGTAGAGAGGCCCATTATCAGCCACCATCACTCCTGTGTTCCAATGGCACGGTGTGTTAGCTAATCCAAGTTTATCATTTTAAAAGGCTAATTGATCATTAGAAAACCCTTTTCCAATTATGTTAGCACAGCTGAAAACTGTTGTTCTGATTAAAGTAGCAATACAATTGGCCTTCTTTAGACTAGTTGAGTATCTGGAGCATCAGCATTTGAGGGTTCGATTACAGGCTCAAAATGGCCAGAAACAAATAACTTTCTTCTGAAACTCGTCAGTTTATTCTTGTTCTGAGAAATGGCTATTCCATGCGAGAAATTGCCAAGAAACTGAAGATCTCGTACAACGCTGTGTACTACTCCCTTCAGAACAGCGCAAACTGGCTCTAACCAGAATAGAAAGCAGAGTGGTAGGCCCTGGTGCACAACTGAGCAAGAGGACAAGTAAATTAGAGTGTCTAGTTTGAGAAACAGACGCCTCACAAGTCCTCAACTGGCAGCTTCATTAAATCGTACCTGCAAAACACCAGTCTCAACGTCAACAGTGAAGAGGCGACTCCGGGATGCTGGCCTTTTAGGTAGAGTTCCTCTGTCTAGTGTCTGTGTTCTTTTGCCCATCTTAATCTTTTATTTTTATTTTTTATTAAGTCTGAGATATGGCTTTTTCTTTGCAACTCTGGTGGAAATGGAAGAAGAACCAAACTCTCCCAGCTCACAAGGTGGCAATTCACAGGGGTCTCGCAGTCTGCTCCAACCAATGGCGCACATGCACAGCATCACCCTGGATCACATGAACAGTGATGTCAGCATACAATTTGTTGTGCGTCCCCCACGCTTCTGCAGCATCATCACACTGACTGTCTCCGAGGCCTCAATGACAATTTTGGGGAAGGAAATATCCTCCTATCTCCAGAAGCAGGCAATCCAAGTCTATGTCAAAGATCCAGGACTGCTGGTACAGCCAGTATTCCTGTTACTAGAAGGGACAGTCCCATACTTGACCTATGTTCCCTCAGCAAGCACCTCAGAGTCTACAAACTGAGAATGCTCACAAGCCACCAGCTATTACTTTTTTATATATCCATTTTAATTATTATTATACATTTTTTGTCATTTAGCATACACTATTATCCAGAGTGACTTACAGTTGTGAGTGCATACATTTTCCTACTTTTTCTGCACTGGTCCCCTGTGGGAATCGAACCCACAACCCTGGCATTGCAAGCACCATGCTCTACCAACTGAGCCACATGGGACCACACATCCATGCTACTGTCCTATAACGCATGTCCCCGGTTTCCCCAACTCGGGTGCAAATCTTTTATCTAGGTGGTACCCTCTCTCTCAGGAGTGGAGGCTCAACCAGATATGGGTCATTTTCGGAAGGGCCCATGTACTGTAGATCTTTACGCATTGCGAGAAAATACGCAGTTTCTATTTTTCTTGATGAGGGACCCTAGTGCCCCTTTGGGAACGGACACTCTGGCGCACCAGTGGCCACACCCTCCTTTGCGCGTTTCCGCCAGTAGTTCTGATTCAGCCCCCATTGGAGTGGGTGCTCCGGGAGGGCTTACCATTGATTATTGTGGTTCCCTGTTGGCCCAGGCAGCCTTGGTTCGTGGATATCATTCACCTTTTAGGAGAGGACTTTGTTGCGCGGGGACCTGTTGTCCCAGGCGCACAGGCAGGTTTGGCAAGCGAAGCCAGAGATTTGTTTCCTGAGGGCCAATCGATGGCTAGAGGTTTACCTCCAAATGTTATTGCTACCATTTAGTCTGCAAGGACGCCCTCTGCAAGAGGGCTGTATGTGTATAAGTGGCAAGCATTTGAGCTCTGGTGCCAAAATAAAGGACTTGTTCCTTTTCAGTGCTCTGTGAGGGACATCCTTATGTTCCTACAGGAGCTTTTCAAACATTCCCCACTTTAAAAGTGTACATGTTTGCTGTCTCAGTGTGTCATGTGGGAATTGACAGAAACTCACAGGGGCTCACTCCCTGGTGGTGTGGTTCCTGAAAGGTGTACATCATCTCGGACCAGTCTCTAAACCTATTGCACCCACATTGGACTTGCCGCAGGTTTTGCAGCCGCCTTTGAGCCTCTGGAGTCGGTGGCACTGAAGATCCTCTCCTACAAAGCCTCCCTGCTCATGGCTTTAGCTAAACTTGTTGGGGACCTCCACGCATTATCCGTACACTATTCCTGTAGTTCGCCTCGGGCGACTCTAAGGTGACGTTGCGTACAAATGCTGTCTTCGCCCTGAAACTCATGGCTATGTCCTCCTTAGCTTTGAACTATTTCCCTTTTCACCTTCTCCTTTTGCTTCAAAAAAAGCAACAGAGATTACGTGCCCTGTGTCTGCTGCGAGCTTTACGCATGCACATAGTACGGACCTGGGATATCTGGTTATGTGACCAACTTTTTGTCTGTTTTGCTAATCCAGGTCGCGGCAGAACGCTCTCTAAGTAGCGTCTCTCGCACTAGATTGTGGAGCCTATCTTCCTGGCATATAGCAGCGAGGTTCAAGGGTTACCTAGAGGTGTAGGCGCTCACTCCACTATGGGTCTGGCAGTGTCTTGGGCGTTGTCTAAAGGGTTGACTATAGGAGATATGTGGTGCGGCGAGTTGGGCATCACCACACACTTTTGTGAGGCTTTATCTCTTTGATGTTACTGCTCCCAGTATAGCACACAGTGTGCTTTCGGCTGAGATAGGGGAAACTCAGTAGGCGCCGTGTGCGCAATACCCAGACTTCTGCATCTGGCGGAGTTAGGTCTGGGTGGTCTGCCATGAGCCATTTCATTTAGTATCCGTTGGGGTCAGCTTGCGGCGTGATTATATTTCCCCATAGTATGTTGTCCCAACGTTTACTAACTGAAAGGGAACGTAACGTTATGACTATAACTACTGTTCCCTGAAGGAGGGAAACAAGGTACAGCACCTGTTCCTCGGCTCGGTGAAGAGTGGTATTAAATTGAAGGAATAAATCCGAGCATCAGCTTATCACCTGTGGAAGACGGGGCTTCCATCGAGGTGCAAATTTCATTGGCCTTTGTCAGGCGTGATTGTAGATCTTTCAACCGAAGTCCTGAGAGTGAGACTCCCCATAGTATGTTGTATCTTGTTTCCCTCCTTCAGGAAACAGTAGCTATAGTCATAACGTTACATTATCTTTACAGAGACAGAAGTCAGCTCGAGCGGGGATGTGGTAGACTGTAACTCACTTGTGAGTTGTGATCAAGTCTCTTCCTCAGACAAAGATGTTTTGTGGTCAAACTCCTTCAGAGAAATGTGGAAATAACAGTATGTTGGATATTTGTCACAAATTAGATTGTTGATAATAACAGTTTATCTGGCATACTGTCTTAGTCATGGTTAGTCATGAAGCAAGCATGACTCACTTTCATGTTTTGACTACTTTCCACAAAGACCACCTCCTGCCAAGATATAAAGCAACGGTAAAAAAACAGCAGCATATGTCTGTGCTATCTGTGGAATGCCGCACACTGTAATCAAGAGCTTTCCACTTGGCACAACATGTCTACTTTGTCTTGCGGTGGGTGAGAATGAGAGCCCCAGGGTACGAGGAGAGGAGAAACGCGGTAACAAGGCAAGTCAATTAGCATAGAAGGCACTCAAAACCCCAACAGCGTTTTCTTTATTTAGTTCTGTCTTTTGTGTCTCTCTTTCTTTCTCTATACTCCACCCACACCCTTTTCTTACCTCTCTTTCTCTGATGATCCAACACTCACCTTTTCTTTGAGCTAGTCGGCCCTAGGGTTACAAAGCTACCGGTAATTTACCAAAGTTACCAGAATATTCAGTAATTTTGGTAATTAACCGGTAATCTATGGTAACTTTGGTAATTTATGCTTCAATAACTTTGAAAAAATATATTCATATATGGTCATCGTTTTTATATATATATATATATATATATATATATATATATATATATATATATATATATATATATATATATATATATATCTGTCCATATTGTCCATGAGTTTATATTAAATAGACCATATGGTTCAAGAGAAAATAGCCCAATTAATGACAAGAGCATCTAATCATTAATGGCATTATTCTCAGTTAGCTCTGACACTTTTCTAACTATTGCATTTTTTCACAACTGTCATCAGTTTAGCGACAAAACATTTACAACATTTACATAACGACATAGTAAAAAAAAGTGTAATTTTTTCAAATATATTTCATGCTGAAACCCTTATATTAAACACCAATGCTATTCACTAACTTGATAGTTTAAATTTAGGATATTATTTTACAACTTTGTCATTTTATTTTTATTCTAAAACCATCTTATTTTATATATTTTACATGAGATAATTACAGATGCCGGTGGTAATCTCAAGTACCCCAAATAGGCCACTAAAACATTTGAAATTACAAAAATTCTTGTAGTTTACTGGTAAACATCGAAAGTTTCCAGTAATATACCCTCCCTTTGCAAACCTAGACAGCCCCCACCTGGGATGTGCTTTTGTCAGAAAACATATGCAGAGCCTCCCTTGTTCCACCAGAACAATTTAAATAACTCTTAGCAAAGTCCCCACTTCCCCCCTTCATTCTTTCCTTCCCCCTCCTGAGCAATAGGAACCGACAGGCTACACTTGCATGCTAAGCCACTTGTAGATGCAGTATTTAGAGCTGTAACCTACATCTCGTACATCAGGTGCATTATCCACCTTCTAGACATTATCATATCTAAAAAGCCACAGTGAATCTTTGGGTAAAGGAAAGACAAGCAACATACATTATCTGTTTGGGAAAGACAACACCAAAAAGTGTATAAAAAGTATGTTCATCCTGCCTTAGTCCTAGACAGTAAATAAATTATGCTTATATCCGGGGGGGATATGAGGCTATAAATATATTTTATCCAATAAAAAACACTAACCCCAGGACCTCTTGTCACCAATGCCAGTACACAGGGAGCATGCCTGGCTGAATTTGATAAGTGTCCACGTTTCTCAACATTCTATTGGCATGAGGGCAACAGGGAGACCGTGGGTGGCACACTAAAGGCGTTTCAAGCTAATTATCTATCTGGACAAAGAGCAAACACCCCACAGTGGAAATTACATTCAATGTTTATGCAGAGCTGGGCCTCTGAAATGTCAAGAATCTCCTTGAAGGTGGTACGGGAGGGAAAAAAAGAGGGACAATATCTAATTGAAAAGATATAAAAGGTGCTTTAAGGGTTTAGAAAGTGCCCTAAGATGTGCCATTTCATAAACTCAATAAATACATTTACCAGCGGGAAAAACAATATTCATACAACGTCATTACAACCAGAAAGTGGTTGAAATGATGTCAGAAGGTCATTTTGACGTTATTTAAACTATTTTCTGCTCCCTGGGTTAAATATTCATTCCAAAAGGAGTGCCTTCCTTGGCTCCTACATGTTACTGAATTTTAAGAAACAAGTCTGTCTAAATTCAAGATATTCAATCTGAATCCAATGGACATCCTCTCAGCTGCATAATTTTAACATACGAATTCTAGAACACTGCCTAGAACACATTTCTTCTTCTGATAGAGAAAACAACAAATAGAGACTGAAGAACAGAGAGAAAAGTAAACAATGGGCTGGACATGCCGGGAGATGAGTTTGGATTGGTCTGCCATGTAGCTGGCTTCTGTCTGTAACGTGAGCTGTTCAGTATGTGTTGATAGTCCTTACTACCGTGCAGTTTTTGAAAGACATAACGTTAGCCATCGAGAACTAGCAAAGTTTTGCTACCTTTCTCAACAACATTGATGCCCTGGATTTAGCTGGTGCTATCGACATATCCGGTGGGAAAAGTGCTAGGCTACTTTCTGCACACGCCACGGTCAGTGTGTGAACCGGAGTTGCTTGACACAACACGGACCAAACAAAATGTAGCTACAAACAAAACCTGAGTTAAATGGTTCCAATCTGCCGTGAAGCGTTCATCCATGTATACCGGTAAGAATCTAGCTACAATTTCAAATATATGTTTCTAATTCAGTCAGAAAGTAGTTTTTATTGCAATTTAAAGCATACTGTTAGTTAGCCAGTGAACGTTAGCCTGCTGGCTCGCTAGCTAATGTTACGTGTATGATATATGGAGTAATATTATTTTAATCAGAAATACATTTTCATAGCTAGTTATAGCCTAATGTTAGCTAGCAAACATTGAACCTATACCACTCCCTCTTCAAATTAGGGCTAACTGGAAAAGCTGTTCAAAAGAGGACATTGTATTATTTCTTTGTACTCCCTGACGAAGGCCATGCAGCCGAAACGCGTCGGATTTTTAAAACTTTGTTTCTATTGAACATGCCATACAAATGAACATGCCATACAGTGGAGAAATATTTTTAGACATGGAGGTACGCCAGAGAGGGATCGAGAATGGGAAGTGGGGAAGACATACTGTAACGGCTTTCTTCCTCCTCTTCACCCGAAGAGGAGGAGCAGGATTTCGACCAAAACGCAGTGTTTTGAAATGACATGATTTTAATGAACAAGACGAAAAAACACGAAACGAAATACACCTGAATAATTAACAAAATAACAAAACGGAGTAGACAGACCTGGACAGGGAACTTACATAAAACACGAAGAACTCACGAACAGGAACAGACTACATAAACCGAGACGGTCCCGTGTGGCGCGACAAACACTGACACAGGAGACAACCACCCACCACCAAACAGTGTGAAAACACCTACCTTAATATGACTCTCAATCAGAGGAAATGAAAACCACCTGCCTCTAATTGAGAGCCATATCAGGTCACCCTTTAAACCAACATAGAAACAGAAAACATAGACTGCCCACCCAAACTCACGTCCTGACCAACTCACACATACAAAAACTAACAGAAAACAGGTCAGGAACGTGACACATACAAGCAGCGCAAGGGTTTTAATCTGACTCTTATCGGGGGCAAGAGGTGCTCGAGTTGTGGAGTGGAATTACAGTGGAATTGAAGAGCCCTGTGTGTGCGCGCTTGCGCAGTAAATTTTGTGAAGAAATGGGTCGGGGGACAAGGACAGAGCAACATCGATCAAGTGTACCTGACAAATGAGAAATATGGCATTTTATTTTAATATTCAATCGTTGAGATCTTTTACACCAAGTTGATATACCAAGTGCTTATTAGCAATGTTAACTTCACCTGTGTTTTTGTTTAGGGGAAGGGAGAAACTTGAGAGATACTGTGTTTAATATTCAATCTGGAAATATTTATGCCAAGTGCTGTTAACTTTACTTGTGTTTTCATCTAGGGGAGCTGGGGAGGGGAGACACTTGGGAAGCGATGGACTGTGTGGAAGGAATGAATATGGTTGGCAAATGAATCGCTGTCACCTTCCTCAGCAGCTAGTTTAACTGGCTGCTAGCAGCTCATACATCTCAATAAACAATGATGGCAGGTTGTTCCTCCTTTTAAATTGGTATTTGCTCTGATTTAATTCATTTGGGGAACGTGAGACAATCCTCTTGGCCATGGGATATTTAATTATATAGAGGATAATAACTAATGTGTAGGGATGCACGGCGCCATACTGACCTGTTCAAAGACTTCCAGTTATTAAAATGAATGGGCAAATAAGTGTGTGTGTGTGTGTGTGTGTGTAAGTGAGACAACGACAGAGAGATAGAAACAGACAATAGGAGAAAGGGTTTTGTCATTTATTTGGCCATTCTAAAATGTCAGTAAGTACGTTAAGGTATAAGTATCTAATTATTGCCAATAATCCATTGTGGCAAACAATATAGAGCAGCTCATAGATTACTGCACCTGTACATAGCCCATCTATAATTTAGCCCAAACAACTACCTCTTTACCTACTGTATTTATTTATTTATTTTGCTCCTTTGCACCCCATTATTTCTATCTCTACTTTTTTCTATCTCTACTATCTCTACTTTTTTTACTTTTTTTTTACTTGCTATATTGTATTTACTTCGCCACCATGGCCTTTCTATATTTTTACTTATTTATATATATATTTTGTTTGCCTTCACCTCCCTTATCTCACCTCATTTGCTCACATTGTATATAGACTTATTTTTCACTGTATTATTGACTGTATGTTTGTTTTACTCCATGTGTAACGATGTGTTGTTGTATGTGTCGAACTGCTTTGCTTTATCTTGGCCAGGTCGCAATTGTAAATGAGAACGTGTTCTCAATTTGCCTACCTGGTTAAATAAAGGTGAAATAAAAAATAAAAAATAAATACCTCTTACCTCCCATATCTCTATACTGCTGCCAATGAACAGAGTAGTAGCACAGTTCCCCTGCTGTTTTAGTGGTTGTATAGAAGGATTGACTTTTGAGCTTTAAATAGACAGTTCATCCTCCTACTAAAAGCATACTTAACTAAATGGAGGAAGACATAAGAGGGGAAAAAATCTTTCATGATTGCATTTAACAAGTGAGAGAAGGGCAGTGAACAGGTGAAGAGGTGGACCTCTACATAAAAAGGTCTCTAATGAGGTTCAAGTGTCAGGTCAACACAGAAACAGTTCCCCTACACTCAAGGAGTTTACCATGGACCAATTAAATAAAACTTGCCTTGAGTTGCCCAATGACATTGGTGTGTCACCTGCCACCGTGCAGTCCTAGGGTCACAACAGTATTTGAAATCTTTCAAAAATACTACGTGGTTCTCGATTGAACTTGCCTGATGCAAGAGAACGTTTGAAATAGTCAGAAAACATGTTAACCTTGCCTATCTGGCACTGCGAGCAGACCCGAGTTGATGCTCAAAGTCATTTGACAGACTTCAGATCCTGTTTAAAACCAGGTCTGACCGCCACACACAGCGAACAGCCCACGGATTTTTAAAGCAGAACCATCTCCAACTAATGTGCTTCACCACCCAAAGTCACCCACACAGGAACAAAAGTCTCCTCTCCATAGCAACCCAGCCAGCGCAATGCATGCAGTTCCGCCAGAACTACACTGAAAATAAACAGACCTGGGTTCAAATACTATTTAAAATAATTGAAAAGACTTTAGCTGGGCTTGATTGAGCTTGTCTATTGCAAACGAACCAATAGAAAAATCCCAAAAGCGTGAGCCCCACCCACCTGGCACTCTAAGCAGGCTAAAGCAAGCGCTCAAAGTATTTGAGAGATTTCGAATAGTATTTCAACCCAGGTCTGAAAATAAATACAAACCCAGAGTATAGCCTACACACACACATTGCAGAGACGCTGCCTGTCAGATCAAAACCCACCAACCTGCCGCAATGCCAAAAAAACGGTACTTCAAAGACTCACATTTCACACTGAGATTAAGATTTTGATTGAAATTTTTTCGGAATCAAAACCACACAAACTCAAATTTGTTAATCAGAAACCCATGGAAACAAAGAGCGCAGGGAGGGAGGGCCACTATAGTTCATAGGCTTTATAATGAGGGAGAGAGAGAGCGAGCCAAAATCAGGTCTGTTAACTTGTGGGTTGGTGAGTGTTGGATTGATCAAAGCTATAAGGCCATGCCAGTTTGCTGCACTGTACTGAGTAAAACGAAAGGAACAACAGAGGAACATCAAGAGTCGCTCTACATTTGGCCTTTAAATATTTCATCAGATAGACTGTGTGCGTGTGAATGGGTGTTGCTTTCCTTCAAATTAACTTAAACTTTAAATTAACTTAAAATTCATTTGTGAATGTTTTGGTATTGGACTTTGGTGCTGTTGTGCAGCTGGCATGGCACTGGCATAAGCTTGTCTTTGATGGCTGTGGTTTATGGAACGTGCAGCCTTGCTTTGTGTTGTCAGTTATTACGTTTCCCCAGAGTCTCTGTTTTTTCCAAAGCTTGGAAGATGGGAAGTTAATTACTGCACAGCTGTGGGGCTTGAAGATTCTTCTCTGAGTCTTTCCATCATATCTGGTGTTGTAGTGTTGACTATCATTAAATGTCAAGACTGTTTGTTATCAAATCATTTCTCTATGTGTAATTCAACGAATCACGGAATAGTAATTAACTAGGAAGTCGGGGCACCACGGATTTTTTTTTATACAGTTTCAATTTCCAGAATATAACTCTTCAGATACTTTGTTATCTTATCGATCACAGTCTTCTATTAATGTACTATTACCTCAACGTCACAAACCCTTGGATATCTGCACGAATCCTGTCATAAATCATGAATCAGCAATATACAAATTGTCTTTGTAAATAACTAATTAACTAAATAATCACACAAAATTACATAAAAACACACACAATTAGGTCATACATTGGTTACTGACATGACACTGAAAAGTCCCTAGTGGGCTAAGCCGATATGACGGCTTGGTAGTCAAAGGAAAGGGGTGGGGACAGTTCAAGAGCGGGAAACTCAGAGGATTCACTGTAATACAGTTGATAATTCCACTCATGAAATGCAAATACTTTTAACATGAACAGCCGTATATTTGAAAATCAATTGCAATTTACATATTTACGTGTGTACACCTTTGCTGTCCCTCTCTGCGATCGCGGGTCTGTTTGCTGGATAGTCAGTCGACCAAAAGCCTCTGGTTTGTCCACTAGAGATCAAAGTCTGTTGGAGTTGTAGGTTGTTATAATTAATACTTCAGAGCACCATTCGGAAATGTTTTTAGATCGGATGCGTTTACCAGACTAAAGTATTTAAACAGCTGCAGCCTGAATAGTTGTTCTTTAGTTTGTAGATTTCTTAGCCATTTCAACGTGGGAATGATCTTCACATTCTTTGGTCTTGTCCTTTTGTAGAGTTGCCAACCATTTCAACATGTAGCGACAGTGTCACGACTTCCGCCGAAGTTGGCTCCCCTGCCTGTTCGGGCGGTGCGCGGCGGTCGTCGTCACCGTCCTACTAGCCGCCACCGATCCCTTTTTCGTTTGTCTGTTTGTTTTGTCTTATTAGTTTCACCTGTGTTTCTGTTGTTTTCGTAAATGAGCTTCCCTATATTTAGTAGGTAGACCCGCCCTTGCTTTGTGCGGGATTGTCTTTATGTTACGTGTGTGTGTTTTAGGTAGAGGTGTATTATTTTTTCTATTTACCTGTGTTTTGGGTTATCAAGTTGCGCCCTGGATGTTTGGGATTATCATTTTTTGTGCATTAGTAAAAGGAATATTTTTTCCAAGTGGATCTCTCTCTGCGTCTGATTCCTTCACCCACCTAGTCCCGCGTGACAGACAGCTTCCATGATTTCTGGTTTCTGGTAGTTTGAACCACTTCACACAACAGCGTCACCTGGCATGTTTTTGTCTAGAGGAGTAGCCATTTCAATGTGGGGACCCTGTCCCAGCGGTTTCTTGACTCTAGTTTAAATTGCCAACCATTTCAACATGTAGCGACAGTTCCATATTTTGTGGTCTAATGTACATTTGGTCACGAGTGGTTTTATACTCTGTGGAAGAAGGGGCGGTTCCATGATGCCTGATGTAATGTCTGGGCTCACGGGTGAGTGGCCACTGACTAGTTAAAACCTTATTTCTAAACAAGTATCTTGTTTAGAAGGCCAACATCACATTACATCTTCTCACAAATAGTTTCATATTCAACCATATACAGTATTTTATACAACCATCAGATGCAAACCCCATAATTGAGAAGTGTACACAACCAAAGACAGTAATGTGTGTTTCCGGTCCTTCATGAGATCACCAAATGAAACAACCTCGACATGACTGTCCCTTAAGTGTCCACGAACCACTCCAACATTCTCAAAAATAGAAACATTGTTTAATTCTCAAATTTTGAGGATTATGAGTTTTGGTAAGAAGACTGCCTTTTGTTCTCCATAGGCTCTCTCACTCAATACTCCATGGCAGTGAAAAGAGTTTCTACTAGGAATTTATGACAGTTGTAAAACTTGGGGTGGGAGAGAGAATGAGAGAGGGAGGGAGCCACGATATACACCCAAAAGGGCCACGTCGTGACACTGGGAAAGAAGGAGGAACTCCTGACGTACTCGAGTGTAAAGAGCAACTATAAATACGGCCTTGATGCAGTCTTAACATATTCAAACCTATTTGAATTTCTAATGGGGAAGGCAGAGGGAGACCTTTCTTTTTTCTATAGGGTGTCATTTAAAACTAGAAGAGGTGGAGATAAATTAAGGATGAAACACGGTGTGGTCTGTGTGTGTGTGGCTTAAATCTCCCAGGTCCAACATAAATTACACTAATGACCACCTGGCACACTGAGTGGGCATGCTCCCGTCAACCCCCCCAAAGCTCGCGCTGTGACTGGTTACAAGAGACATAATATGCCCTAAGGCTCTATCAACATCAAGCATACCTGAGACATGATTGCACTCACAGAGGCATTAATAACCATAACATATTCACGCAGGGGGAGTTGTTCTCTGAAGTCTAGTAACCAGGCACAAACCAGAAATCCTATATTGTGTTTGTGCGTGTGTGCAGAGATGCTGATTAGATTTTCGAAGAGCAGCAAGCACTTCAGTCAAAGTCGGCAGGGGGTTGACAACAGGCTACAGCTATAAACACATTTAATAGACATACTGTTGGTGGTCCTGTTGGTTGAAATGGCTAAATGTTTGCCCTGTTATTGTTAGGAGTTATGCTGGCGTATGGCAGTGGTGGTGGGTTCCCCTAGTAATCCCCTGCCTTTGAATACCACCAGGCTCTCTTTGTCCCTTTACTTGAGATCTGAAAGCAGATAATCGCACTGTCTGATGTCATTTTAGAGAACAGAATGGAAAAGATGAAACAGTTTATCCCGACTGAAATGTTAGTGATAGAGACAGAAGGAGACATTATGCACTCTCAGTTGCCATAGAAACATGCACATCAAGTCAGAGGAATAATAATATGTTTTGTGTGTGTGTGTGTGTGTGTGTGTGTGTGTGTGTGTGTGTGTGTGTGTGTGTGTGTGTGTGTGTGTGTGTGTGTGTGTGTGTGTGTGTGTGTGTGTGTGTGTGTGTGTGTGTGTGTGTGTGTGTGTGTGTGTGTTGCTGCCATCAATGTGTGGTGTAGTGTGGTCTCTACTGTGATCAATACCTCTCTCTCTCTCCCTGCCTTGGTCCCTCTTATCATCACACTCCATGGGAGTGTGAGTCTTTGCATGGTAGGACACACAGAAACATACACACACACGGTCAAACACTCTTTCAGTCAGCACCAGTCAACCAGTATTTGCTAGTTATCTCCCAACATAGTGACATAGAGCCAGAACTGACAGAAAATGTGTGGCAAGACAGCATTTGCCCCAGTACTTTTCAATCTGGTGTGGCACTGCCACAACACTTTCAAAGCAGCAGAAACAAACGCGTTTACCAGACATGTTCATTAGTTCACTTCATAGAAAAATGTAGAAAAGTGTTTTGCTGTGGAAAAGAAAGCAGGCGTGTATTTTTTTTACATTTCAGCCCGTTTGCCTCTTTTCTCAGGTGAATACAACCCTGACCCTGGGATTTTACGCGGTAATTCTCAGTTGCATTCACTTGTCAGTTACAGTGGGCTCCTAGCTACAGGCAACAGAGCCTCATTAACCACACCTCTCAACAACTATGTCTGGTCGCATCAGCACCTCGTTGTTTGACTGCACTCTGCACTTGGTTTCTTTCTTCGCCCACACTCCTCTCCGGTCTGTGGAATCTGACTTTGTGGCTGTGTTATCTAGTGGAAAACCCTGCCTGCCTCGTTGCCTGCCTCGTTGCCTGCCTCGTTGCCTGCCTCGTTGCCTGCCTCATGAGAGCGCAAACACACAGTTTAGACGTCCTCTAAAACTATCTAGAATGATCCAATCTATAGCAGCTAACACACTACTAAAGTTAGCTTTAGTGTACCCCATTCATAGATGCTAACTACTTTAGAGCTTTTTTACAAAAGTATCTTTTGACCGGGGGAGTTTTGTTAAGAGCCCTGATGCTTGCTCTAAACATTAACACGCATCATTGTGGTACTGTTTTGGAAACATAAGAAATGCATCTTTCATATCAGCTTGTTTGAGAAAGACATAAGGAAGACATATGCCGCCACCTGTGCTAATTAGCTATCTAGCGTGCTCCAAACACCTGTGTGTAAGCTAACTGGGGAGGAAGTGTAGTTTGTCAACTGAAGGCACACACAGTGTATGGATCTGTGCAAAACGCAATTCTTTTCATTTAAAAAAATAATATTTCTCACTGACGTGAAAGATAAGGGGCCATTTAAAACCGTTAAAACACAGCGTCGGAATTGTAGCCAAATGTGGGCGAATGTAATGGATAAGGGTTTTTCGACAGCCATCTTTAGAGCAGCCTAGCTAGATAGCTAACATTAGCTAGCTAGGATGATGCAATCATGCAGTCAGCAGTTAACATGAATCATTTAGACTCACTGAATAAATGTGTTTGGTACAGGATAAAGAAGATGAAATGATCTGCTGCTGCTACCCAAGGCCAAGGGATACTGAAGTTCCTGAAAAGGTTAGTCAGCCAGTTTGTTAGTCCAGTAATGTTCATTGGCATATTATTTTATTTCCACTGCTGTTTGTGACGCACATCTCACTGTCTTAAAAGTGAAAAGAAATACAAATTCTGCCACAGAGCAGTCTACACAGACTATATGAACACATTTGTCCAACCATAACAGATGGATGGCTAATGCAGAAAGAGAGAATTGATGGATTCTAGCACCACCATAACTTTAAAAAATACAGAAACAGGCAGCCACCATGGAGTCAGTCTTTTTCAACTAGCGAGCGCATAGTGACACCTACTGATATGAACTGGCAATGCAGGTTTGATTAGAATAGTGCAATAGAATGAGTGACAATCAATAAAATCATGAATGATTGAATATATGGATTTTACAGCCAATCAGTTCCTACAGTGAGCTCCAGGGAACCAACCTCTGGTGAGCCAGATGGAGACCAGGACAACAACATTTGTTGACTTGTCTACTGTGTATAGTGTGAAATGTAACTCTGCCTTTTTACAACGTCTACTGTGTATAGTGTTAAATGTAACCCTGCCTTACATTGCAGAAGAGCACTGTAATCAGATGAAAAAACAATACCTCCGGAGGTAGCGCACAACACTCGCCAAATAGTTGCCCCCCTTAAAGCAGGGCAGTGTGAACAGAATTGTCTCATTGAGCAAACACTTCTACAGTATAAATGGTAATAGCAGAGCTCATCCCCACCACCAATTACATGTCAAATGTAGATCATACAAATAGGATATGTAATTGTACTAAAACTAACAGGACTGAGGTTGCTGTATTCAGGGTTGCATCGTGTAGGGTTTGCAGCTGTAATTAAAAATATACTCATACAGTATGTCATCACTATTGTGTTAAATTATTAATTCCAGTCAATAATTTTGGATTAAAAAGACATTGGTCGCCTAGCCACCTGAAGTGTAAATATAAACCAAATTTGATCACATTCACATTCTCAGAACACAAATAACTGTGCCTATTTTAAAAATGTGACGTTACATTTCCCCTGGCCCAGATGGGATAAGAGCGCATAGGCTTCCCTAGGCTACCTGCAGCTATGGTTGTTATCAGTAGGCTACAGTTAATCAGACTGAAGCACAGACTAATTGTGCATGTTGATATTTTGATGGCGGGTAATGAGCTTCCATATAAAACAGCTCCTCTCCTCACTCCTCACTTATACCCACGTTTTCAGTCGCAATTTGCTTTTACCACATGTAATGATTTGCATGATATTGACACAAATTAAGCATGGTTTCTTGTAATGTTGTAAGCTAGGCCTAGTATACTTTTATATTTGTATGAGAGGGTTAATCGAACATTTTTGATCGGCCGACGTTACTTGATGAAGACACGCTGCTATAGCAACTCTGTGCTCTTGTCTCAAAGCTCAAATGTAATGAGTGTATCCTGCAGATGAGAAAATACACCCTTTCATTGTCTCCACATACATGCTTGTGCATCGTTGCATTATTCAAGAGTGTAATATATTTTAGAAGAAAAGTTGGTCATTGTTGAATAGTTTGTGCTTACTGGCTAGTAGTGGCTACTGTGATATTTACGGTCAATTTGATCTGCAGACCAAGAATGTTGCATTGCCAGCCACAATCAAAAATGAAAGGCAAGGACGTAATGTTAATTGAAAAGTAGAATTCTTTCGCCACCCCGCTTCTCAGACTCTCCTTCATATCTCTTAGTGGTAATAGGGCCTCAGAGTTTGTGCTTTGTGGCATTGTGTTGTTGTCTGCTACTAACACCAACCACAGAGAGAGCGAGAGAGAGAGAGAGAGAGAGGCAGAGAGACAGAGATGCATTCAATATTCAATCAAAGCTAGTCAGTGTGTTTTCCGGGATATATAAAATGTTGTAATTGTTTCTTGCAAATAACATTTCAGTGAATCTTCCATTAAAAGTTGCAACATACTGCAGCACAGCTTGCGGGCTGCCGTAGAATTCTATGGCACGTTATTTAAGTGTCAGCCATTGTTGCCATTAATGCTAGTTAGTGCTAGTTTGATCACCAAAGGGCCTCTTTGAGAAGCATTTGACTGTTTTTAATATTGGCTGTACTAGAGAATTTAAAACCTTTTTTCGTAAGAACATAGTATATGGTATTGATTTTTACGAAATTTTGCTTAACTAATTTGATTAATATTATGGTATTTCTATTACAAGGAAAATAAAACCCTCAGGGTTTCCGTTAGGAAAATATGGCGCTGTACAATGTGACCGGTCGGGAGTAGATTACTAAGTGACTGCGAGTGAAGAGCAAAATAATCCTAACATTTCCAAAACCTAATTGTAGGCTAACAAATACCCAAACAGAGATTCAGTGAAAATAAAAATCGAATTGATTTATCAAGACCAGTCCCCATGCTTGTCTCAGAGAAGCATGAAACGGTGCTGAAATAGTTGACCACACACGGGTAGGCTATTGCTTCTAATCCTATTATAACAATTGAATGACTTTGGGTGTTCCGGTAAGCAACAGTTTGTTGCCTTTTATTAGCCTACTTTATTCCAATATTTCTGTCATTCAGTGATATTTATTCCCATAGTAATTATTTTGTATTCTTAACTTCTTTGGGCTGCAAGCCCGAAGCCGGGCACAATATGACAACAGCCACTTCAAGTGCAGGGCGCGAAATTCAAAATATATTTTTTTGAAATATTTAACTTTCACACATTAACAAGTCCAATACAGCATATGAAAAATAAACATCTTGTGAATCCAGCCAACATGTCTGATTTTTTAAATGTTTTACAGCGATATATATATAATTTTTAACTAACCTTGATAAGCTTCATCAGATGACAGTCCTATAACATCAAGTTATACATACACTTATGTTTTGTTCGAAAATGTGCATATTTAGAGCTGAAATCAGTGGTTATACATTGTGCTAACGTAGCATCTTTTTCCCAGAATGTGCAGATATTTTTATGGCACTCAACTATTCTGACCAAATAACTATACATAAACGTTACTAAAAAATACATGTTGTATAGGAAATGATAGATACACTAGCTCTTAACCTGTTTGGGCTGCACGCTGAATATTGAAAAAACTGGAAAATGTGTGCACATTTTCAAACGGCCTCCTAAGAAACTTTTTATTTTCCAATATGCATATATTTACTACTGTTGGATAGATAACAGTCTGTAGTTTCTAAAAAGGTTTGAATTGTTTCTCTAAGTCGAACAGAAATATTTTTACAGCCATTTTCCCAGCCGAATTGAGTTTCCCAAAATGCGATGTGTCTCTTTAAGACCTTCTCTATAAAAGGCCATTTGACTTGGGACCATTTTAACACGTCAGAGGCGTTCGTCAGACTGTAATGCGGAAGTGAGAATTGAAAGGAGTCGAATATCTCGTCGCTGGACTGAATAACAGAACTTCTTGTGAGACCTGCGCAGTTAAAATAAAAATCCGGGCGCGAAGGATAATTTGATCTCGGCTTCTGGAACAAGGTAGATAACGTTGAATATGATGCCTGACTACGATATTATTTGCTACATGTCACAAAATCATCCTAAAGTATGTTTTTTCAATATACTTTAATTATATTATTGCAATTTATTCTGGACTTTAGATGTGAAACGACGGAAGAATTTTTTGAAGAAACGCTTTCTGGCGCAGCAATGCTACCGTGCTAGCTAACCAAAGAGGGAAATCATTCGTTCTGGAACCCAACTAAAGACTCTACTGGACATTGGACCCCGTTACAACATTCTGATGGAGTACCAAGAAAGATAAGACCCAATTTGGGATGCTTTTTCATATATATGTCGAACTGTTGAATGCTAACTCTGCTAACTATGCTAGGCTAGCGCTTGACTAGAATCAATGCTGCCTTATGCTAGCTTATGATGTTAGCTAATATAACGATATATTGTGTTTTCGCTGTAAAACACTTCAAAAATCGGAAATGTTGTCTGTATTCACAAGATATCTGTCTTTCATTAGTTATCCACCATATGTTTTTCTGAAATGTTTTATGAGGTGTAATTAGTAGCCGACGTTGGTGTATGTATTTTCTCTGGCTACTCCCGGCTGGATTCAGACTGTAGCTATGTATTAGCATTTTTGGGTAGCATCAATGTAAAACTGATTTATAGCTAAAATATGCACTTTTTATGAACAAAACATAGATTTATTGTGTAACATGTTATATGACTGTCATCTGAGGTCGTTTTTTCTGGGCTCTTTAGGTTGGTTTTAGTTTATTTCGGTTGGTTGTGCATGCTACTTCAATCATAATTCATACTTCATAATCATAATTCATACGTGTCTGTCCACTTTTGTATTTGGTGGTGAGCTAACATAAATATATGTGGTGTTTTCTCTGTAAAACATTTAAAAAATCGGACATGTTGGCTGGATTGACAAGATGTTTATCTTTCAAATGCTGTATTGGACTTGTTAATGTGTAAAAGTTAAATATTTTTAAAAAATAGATTTTGAATTTCGCGCTCTGCAGGGGTGTCATTTTCGGTCCGAGGTCGGGCTTGCACCCCAAACAGGTTAATGCAATCGCCGTGTTAGAATTCTAAAAATAACTTCATTACGACATCCAGCTTAGGTATAGCGAGAGAGTACCCAAAATCTGGGCGCAAACGACTATTTCACATGTTCGACAGATATATGAAATAGCATCATAAAATGGGTCCTACTTTTGACGATCTTTCATCAGAATGTTGTACAAGGGGTCCTTTGTCAGGAGGAATTGTTGTTTAGATTTAGAATGTCCTCTTCTCCAGTCAATTAGCACGGAAAGCTAGCAAAGTGGTGCGAAGCTCTCCTTCCTGAACAAAGGCACACAACGCAACACGCCTAACGTCCCGAAAAAATTTCAATAATCGAATAAAACTATATTGAAAAAACATACTTTACGACGATATTGTCACATGTATCAAATAAAATTAAAGCCGGAGATATTAGTCGTCTATAACGACAGCTGTACAGAAGGTAAAACCAGGTCCCTTCACGTGCTCTCCAGAAAACAGGAAACTGGTGACACGTCATACAAAGAGCTTTTGTTCGACCCCAGATCAAGTTATACACTCCATTTCTTCTCTCGCTGCCTGTCGACATCTAGTGGAAGACGTATGAAGTGCATGTATACTGATATATATCAAGGACATTTATAGACAGGCCCTAGAACAGAGCATCGATTTCAGATTTTCCACTTATTGTCAGGAAGTTTGCTGCAAAATGAGTTCTGTTTTACTCACAGATATAATTCAAACGGTTTTAGAAACTAGAGAGTGTTTTCTATCCAATAGTAATACTAATATGCATATTGTACGAGCAAGAATTGAGTACGAGGCCGTTTGAAATGGGCACCTTTTATCCGGCTACTCAATACTGCCCCTGCAGCCCAAACAGGTTAAAAGAACTCCAGCACAGAGAAGAGAAGGAGCGTTGAATAATTAAACATGTCGGTAAAATACTGTTAGACTTGGGGATTATGGTCACGGAAAGTGCTATTCGCTTGTGTTACACCGAACGCAAAAGCCCAGGAAAATGAACAGGTACAGTAGGCTAAAATACTATAATGTAGACCTAATAATGCTAAAAAATAATGCTTAAATAAATCGACTGCTGGTCTTTAATGTATGCTGCACATTTTTACATTGTATTCCATTTCCAGCGAGACTATTCAAGCCATCGACTCACTGATGGTTGAAGTTGATGAGCGACGATTGGCAAAGGCAATCTGCTGGCATCACGGCACAACATCAACACCGCTCTAATCACAGTCCGAAGACAGTTGAATAAACTTAAGTGGACTTATGGTAAGGCTCTGTAAGACATTTTATATATACATTTATATTATTTTTCTACAGAACATTAACCATGTGTGTCCTCTTGTTTTGTACTGTTCTGTAGTTTCGACCCAATGATTCATCTGACAAACAAAGAACTTTGCGTGCTGCAGGCCCAGGCATGGATCAAAGCTGGCGAGACATTGAATGACTTCATCAAGAGATATGCTGGACCCTGTCAGAGAGGTGTTTTTGGGACCACATGGTGTCTATTGTCCTGCTAATAGCCCTTGTGAGAAACAAGTGTTTGGAAACATGTTGTTATCTAATTTCTAAGGGGCTTTTATATAATTATAACGCAGGGTTAATAATTACCCTCCTTGCCTACCCTCCTTCTTGGCAGGAGGCTATTGTCCTGCTAATAGCCCATCATGGGTGGATGGCTTCTGTTGTATTCCAATGTATTGAATGGGTGTATTAATTACAGTCATTTACCATTCTCATTCTCAGAGTGGAAACATTGTTTGCAGAGTTCACAATCTCATTTTCAAGTCCTCTGGTGGTTACAGTCCTAACCCTGGAACGGGTAGCACCATAGTTTTCATCAAGCCAGCTTCTTTCTATGTCCATTTTGTCTGTTATCTTTGGTCGCAATGTCATTTTTTTTTTTTTTAGATAAACAGCTCGTTTTTTAATGGTAACTGTATTAAGAGTGGAGTTTTAGGCGGGGTGAGGAGTACTGGAAAGGTGTGACTTTCAGGTTACTATAGGCCATAAGTATACAGCAGATTGCCGATTGTCCTCACTTTGATTATGCTGTAACAACATAATGTAGCACCATGACCAGGATCTATTTTCATTTAAGTGAGCAAATTAGGGCTTTCAGGAGGAACAGAAAATTGCGTGTCAATTCATAAAGCATGTGCCATGGAATCGGTACATTGAAAATCTCTTCCCAACTATTTTGCAATCTATATGGCAGTGCTGTCAATTTTTTGGTCCTTAAATGAAACTGATATATATTTTTATTTATCATAATTTGCTTTAACCAATGTTGGTCTTTAATGAAGGGCTGACAGACAAGTTCCTTACTTTCTCCCCCTTCCACTTGATAACAGGTTCCAACGGATAAAGTTTTTTTAATCAATTAGTATATTTGAGTTTAACCACAATATTTGTTGTATTATTTGTTCTGTCTTTTCTGGTGAATTACACTGAAATTGCAACCAACTTTCTATGGCTTGTTTTTTTTTAAATAACAATATTTTGGATATGATTTCATTTTCAAATAACCGAAAGTGAGCGGTTGTAATCTGGATAAAGTGAAAAAGGCCATTCTTGAACATGGGGTGAGACATTCTTACTAATTTGTAAATAAAGCCAGTTTGTTATTTAGAATTATTATCTCTGTTTTTAGAGGGAGAGAAACCAAAAGCTCACCGTGCCTATTTAAAAAAAATCATCAGTCCACATGTCAAGTGTAATTCCCCCATTGTATTTACCCAAGTTATCTCTTAACTCCAGGACCACCAACAGTTTTTTGTTGCTGTTGCCTGATGCAGGACGCTAGTGCCAGAGAAGTGAGACTCTAAAAACAAAACGCCTCCATTAATTTACAAAATGATAGTCAATTTGTGCCACAGTTTAGACTACCGATAGATCCGCATGCTAACGCCCCCTTGTGATAGTGTGACAGAATGACAGAATGCCATCATCTACCACTAATGGAGGCGGCATAAGCTCATAACTTTTAAAGGAAGAACCATCGTAGCAACTCTGTGCTTTTGTCTTAAAGCTCAAATGTAATAAGTGTAGCCTACAGACTAGAAAATAAAGCCTTTAATTGTCTGCACATACATGCTTGTGCATTGTTACATTATTCAAGAGTGTAATATATTTTAGAAGAAAAGTTTCTGTCATTGTTGAAAAGTTTGTGCTTACTGGCTAGTACTGGCTACTGTGATATTTACGATAAATTTGAGCTGCAGACCAAGAATGTTGTGTTGCCAGCCACAATGAAAGGTAAGGCAAGGATGTAATGTTAATTGAAAAGTAGCATTCTCTTTCGACACCCCGCTTCTCAGACTCTCCTTCATATCTTGTAGTGGGAATAGGGCCTCAGAGTTTGTGCTTTATGGCATTGTGCTGTTGTCTGCTACTTACACCAAACGCAGAGAGCGAAAGAGAGAGAAAGAGGAAGAGAGCGAGAGAGAGAGAGGCAGAGAGACAGAGACGCATTCAATCAAAGCTGGTCAGTGTGTTTTCCCGGATATATAAAATATTGTAATTGTTTCCTTGCATATTAAATTTTGGAGTTCTCAAAATCTTGGCTATTGACTTCGATTGAAAAGGGCCCAATTCCATCCCGTGTCTATTAAATATAATATAATATATGCCATTTAGCAGAAGCTTTCATCCAAAGCGACTTAGTGATGCATGCATAGATTTTTATGTATGGGTGGTCCGGGGAATCGAGCAATGCTCTACCAACTGAGCTACAGAGGAACACGTATTAGGTGATTCACTGGGCCAGTGTTGTGCGACTGACATGGGTTCAAATCTAATTTAAATCATTTTAAATACCTTACACTTAGATATAAGGGTTACAAAAATGTTCTTCAGTTGACCCCATATGAGAACCTTTTTAGTTCCACATAGAACCCCTTTGGGATCCATGTAGAACCTTCTGGGGAAAGTTTCTTCAAAGGGTTCTCCTAACAGGCTGACTACACCGTTCGCGTTGCGTGCACGAGTGTTGCAAAATAAATTTAGAAAGCTATATTATTCAATTATTGCACCCACACTGCTCGCGCGCGCCAACGAGTGTCTGCGTTGCCAAGGGCTAAAATAGAAGTCAGTTCTATTTCTGAAGCAGATCGCGCTGCAAGTTCTGCCTCTCCCATCTTCTCATTGGTTTATAGAAGCAGGTACCCAAGTGCCATCTCCTCATTGGTTATACCGACGTGGGTGACTGAAGACGAATGAGGTCAGTGGCGGTAATGCACCTAATTTATGAAAGTTGCCAATCGTAATATAAAGTCAAGACAAGAAAAAAACTGGAAGGAGGAGAGATGACTAGAAATGATTCGGTTTACCGTTTTATGTGTGGATTAATTGGTGGAGTAGAGGACCTTGTGCATTTCAGGTAAAATAACAACTCAATGTTTAAATTCCAGGACAAATTAGCTAGCAAGTGCAAGCTAGCTAGCTAAATTGCCATAAATGTTTAATGCTTTTCGACCTGTCCCCAAATTAAAATAATTGGTTCAGAGTTTGTTTTGATATTTTAACCTGTGTGTCGTGATCGCGTTTGGTGTGGGGGGACAACATTTATTTATGCACGATGGCGCACGCGCCCAGCCGGTTTGGGTTCCGTGTAAGGGGACAGCCAAATAACCATTTTAGGTTCTAGATAGCACCTTTTTTTGTAAGAGTGTAGCTGTGCTTGATTAAGCAAACCCTAACCCACCTGACCTTTCAGACTAGTTACTGCCATAGCATGTGTTATTGCCTGAAGCTCTCGTAAAATACAATCCTTCTCAGCTGGAGTTTTGACGATAGATTCATCTCCAGTTACATGCCTGCTGTACAGTGGAAGACTCCGGGCTTAGGCACACCAACGATTGTGTTCTTGTTTTTCGCAATCTACGAGGCAATGCGAACATTGTGAGATTCTGGAAGCCTGTCAAATGCAGAGGCGTACAGTAGCAGATCGTGTTTTGATGCATGCTATTACACCGCAGATACACAGTAGATATTTGATAGACATATCGGTAGACTTACGAGAGGGTTCTCTCCAGCCGACTGCCTGTGGAACCGATGATCTCCCCCAGAGTGCAGAACATCTGGCCCAGGAAGTCCTGTAGAAGGAGGGGTACCAGATTTAGCACAACACCTAACTCCTATTATGCTTTGCCTGGAGGGGCATCAGTTTTAGCACAACACCTAGTTCCTATTATGCTTTGCCTTGAAGGGCATCAGTTTTAGCACAACACCTAGTTCCTATTATGCTTTGCCTGGAAGGGCATCAGTTTTAGCACAACACCTAGCTCCTATAATCCCATAGTCTCACATGCCAGACAGGCTCTGATCTTATTGTTACGTTTTACAGATACACTGTATGGACGGGACAGAGGGTTCAAATCATGGGTGTCATGCATCATATAAATCTGAGGGGGCAGATAGTATGTGAGGATGGTTGGGGAGGGGTTGGTCCGGAGGGGGGCTGGCCCACCATCCTGAAGTTGGAGAATTTAGCATTTTTCAAACACCTGAAACAGCTTGTTCCTGCAATCTAGAAATTTAAAAATACTGTACGTTTATTTTTATGCATAACTAAGGATGCCTTGTTTAAGACTACCAAGAAACACTATGTGCAGCCTGGTCACCAGAAACACATGTCGATTGATGAGGACATCGATATAAGCCACCCTCGGCGCTCACCCCCCCAAAAAAAGAAATACGGGACAGCATTGGGATTGACCTCACAACACTGACAGCCAGAGCATGCTGTTTAGACCACTGCGCCACAGTAGCTCTCAAAATTCTTGCAAATGTAACAGTATAGCTTCCGTCCCTCTCCTCGCCCCAACCTGGGCTCGAACCAGGGACCCTCTGCACATATCAACCACAGTCACTCACGAAGCATCGTTACCCTCTGCAAGGGGAACAACTACTTCTAGGTCTCAGAGCGAGTGACGTCACCGATTGAAACACTACTAGCGCGCACAACCGCTAACTAGCTTGCCATTTCACATCGGCCACACAAGCAGGGAGAGTATTTGATACTAAATGGAAACAACACTTTTCCATCACGTTACGTCAAATCCCTACTTGAAACTATGAGACCAGGTTGGTGTGTAAACCCTGCTTTAGCCCGCCTGCAGTAAAATATTGAAAAGATAATATGTCAACTATACAGGTCATTCATCTGAATCCTTGAACTTGACCATTATAAAATGAAGGACACCTATGGCAAGGCAGCTGTTGAAAGTGACTACTGTCCACGGATCACGGTTCACTGTTCATACACTTTTGATTGATACAATGCAATACATCCCGTGGAAATCAATCAAGGTCCCCAGTAACGATATATGTAATTCCACATAGTGCACTACTTTTGACCAGAGCCCTATGGGTCCTGGTCAAAAGCAGGGAATATGGTGCCATTTGGGATGCATTCCATACATTAGCGCCATACTATTACCGTCAGGGTAGCACTTTAGTTTACAGTGCTGAAATAACAGGGTAACGTACGGAAAGCAATAGGAAACAACAGGGAAATAAGACGATACCGACCAGGTAAGAACGTGGTAATAACCCATTAATAGTTAGTATGTATCTTCTAAATACTGATATAAAGTTATATGAATTTTCCTGGTTCTTATGTAGAAACAATTATTTTTTACTGAAAATAAATCAATAATCGAGACCAATAAGCAAAGTTATGTAGTAATTATTTAAGGCCATTTCCATCTTCGGAGCAGCACTGTCTATACTTATTAGGAATGTACTTGGAACTTTCAAAGAAATATTGTTTATTTAAGAGAAACATATGAGAAACTACATCATACTTACAGTGCCTTCAGAAAATATTCATACCCTTGACTTATTCAACATTTTGTTGTGTTACAGCCTGATTTAAAATGGATTAAATACAAAATCTCACCCTTCTGCACACAATACCCCATAATGACAACGTGAAGACATGTTTTTGAAATGTATTGAAAATGAAATACAGAAATATCTCATTTACATAAGTATTCACAGCCCTGAGTCAATCATTTGTAGAAGCACCTTTGGTGGCGTTTACAGCTTTGAGTTGTCTTAGGTATGTCTGTATCAGCTTTGCAAACCTGGATTCTTCCGTGCAGATTTTCTCAAGGTCTGTTAAATGAGATGGGGAGCAGCGGTGAACAGCAATCTTCAAGTCTTTCTACAGATTTTCAATGGGATTCAAGTCTGTGCTTTGGCTGGGCTAGTCAAGGAAGTTCACATTTTTGTTCTGAAGCAATTCCAGCGTTGCTTTGGCTGTATGTTTGGGGTCATTTTCCTAAGGTCGCTTCCACTCTGAAGCAGATTTTAATCAAGGATTTGCCTGTATTTGGCTCCATTCATTGTTCCCTCTATCCTTACCAGTCTCCCAGTCCCTGCCCCTGAAAAGCATCCCCATAGCATGATGCTTCCACCACCATGCTTCACGGGAGGGACGGTGTTATATGGGCGATGACCTGGTATTCTCCAGACATATCGCTTTGCATTCAGGTGAAAAAGTAAAATTCTTGTCTCATCAGACCACAGATGTATATCACACTTAATTTGATGCAATTTCTCCCTAGACAGATGAACACAATCACAAGTAATTAAGCTACTATGTTCATTAATGGAACTTAATTTATTGTTAGTGTAGCCGGTCTGGGCCTATGTGTGAATGCGCTGGCTACTGCTCTCTGGCTTTGGTTCTGTGTTCTGTAGTGCAAGTAGATTAATTTGAGACAGGACACACTGCTGCCGGTTCTGGTCTTTTATTACTGGATGAGATTAAATAACTGCAGTGAATAAATGCAGTGCAAAGCAATTACATGAAATGGCGAACCTCTCTATGCTGCAAACTGTAACTAGGCAACTCAGGAACATTCAATTTCGTGTTGGTAAGCAACTCCAGTGTATATTTGGCCTTGTGTTTTAGGTTAATGTCCAGCTGAAAGGTGAATTTGTCTCCCAAACCAGGTTTTCCTTTAGGATTTTGCCAGTGCTTAGCTCTATTCCGTTTCTTTTTATAATAAAAACTCCCTAGTCCTTGCCGATGACGAGAACACCCATAACATGATGCAGCCACCACCAAGCTTGAAAATATGAAGAGTGATGTGTTGTGTTGGATTTGCACCAAACATAAGGCTTTGTATTCAGGACATAAAGTACCTTTCTTTGCCAATTTTTTGGCAGTTTTCCTTTGGTGCCTTATTGCAAACAGAATGCATTGGTCTCATGGTGAAATCCATGAGCGGTTTCCTTACTCTCCAGCAACTGAGTTAGGAAGGACACCTGTATCTTTGTAGTGACTGGGTGTATTGATATACCATCTAAAATGTAATCAATAACTTCACCATGCTCAAACGGATATTCAATGCAATCTTTTTATTTTTACCCATCTGCAAATAGGTGCCCTTCTTTGCGAGGCATTGGAAAACCTCCCTGGTCTTTGTGGTTGAATCTGTGTTTGAAATTGAGTCCATGCAACTTATGACTTGTTAAGCAAATTTTTATTCGTGAACTTATTTAGGCTTGCCATAACAAAGGGGTTGAATACTTATTGGCTCAAGACATTTCAGCTTTACATTTTCTGTAAAATCTGTAAAAAATAAAAAAAATGAATTTTTTAATTTGAATTATGACAAAATATCTCAATTTAATCCATTTTAAATCCAGGCTGTAACACAACAAAATGTGGAACAAGTCATGTAGTGTGAATACTTCCTGAAGACACTGTATATGGGGAAACTATTAAGAAAGTAATAGTAATATACCGGGGAAAGAAGAATAGAATACAGTTTAGAATACAGTTTTAAGGCCTCATAAGTACACTGAAACTATGGTATAACTATAAAGAAAGTAATAGTAATTTATATAACAATGACTTAAGTAGAGTGCTGAAATAACTAGATAAAGACCGGAAAGTAATAGGAAAAAACAACAAAACAACACAGCAACGACAAAGTAACTACCCAGGTACAGTACAAGCAAAGACCCAAAAGGTACATTTTGAAGTTGGCCCACACAGTATAAGTATGATGTACTGTAGTTCCTCAAATGTTTCATTCCTAATAAGTTTTTATTTTTTTTATTTTTTTATTTTACCGTTATTTTACCAGGTAAGTTGACTGAGAACACGTTCTCATTTGCAGCAACGACCTGGGGAATAGTTACAGGGGAGAGGAGGGGGATGAATGAGCCAATTGTAAACTGGGGATTATTAGGTGACCATGATGGTTTGACGGCCAGATTGGGAATTTAGCCAGGACACCGGGGTTACACCCCTACTCTTACGATAAGTGCCATGGGATCTTTAATTAATTAATTAATTTATTTCACCTTTATTTAACCAGGTAGGCAAATTGAGAACACGTTCTCATTTACAATTGCGACCTGGCCAAGATAAAGCAAAGCAGTTCGACACATACAACAACACATAGTTACACATGGAGTAAAACAAACATACAGTCAATAATACAGTGAAAATAAGTCTATATACAATATGAGCAAGTGAGGTGAGATAAGGGAGGTGAAGGCAAACAAAATATATATATAAATAAATAAATAAAAATATAAAAAGGCCATGGTGGCGAAGTAAATACAATATAGCAAGTAAAAAAAATAACACTGGAATGGTTGGTTTGCAGTGGAAGAAGGTGCAAAGTAGAGATAGAAATAATGGGGTGCAAAGGAGCAAAATAAATAAATACAGTAGGTAAAGAGGTAGTTGTTTGGGCTAAATTATAGATGGGCTATGTACAGGTGCAGTAATCTATGAGCCATTTATCTCAGAGTCAATGGTATAAATGGTGCTGTTAAGAAGAGGGAAATGGCCTTAAATATTTACTTAAATACTTACTTAAATACTTAACTTTGCTTATTAGCCTCTATTATGGATAGCTCTTCAGTAACAAAATGTTTTTTCTACATAACTGTCACGCCCTGACCTTAGAGAGCCTTTTTTATGTCTCTATTTGGTTTGGTCAGGGTGTGATTTGGGTGGGCATTCTATGTTCTGTATTTCTATGTTTTGGCCGGGTATGGTTCTCAATCAGGGACAGCTGTCTATCGTTGTCTCTGATTGGGAATCATACTTAGGCAGCCTTTTTTCCTTTGGCGTTTGTGGGTAGTTATCTTTGTTAGTGGCACAATAGCCCTGTTAAGTTTCACGGTTGTTTCTTCGTTTCTTGTTATTGTCACGCCCTGGCCTTAGTATTCTTTGTTTTCTTTATGTTTTTTTAGTTAGGTCAGGGTGTGACATGGGGAATGTATGTGTTTTTGTAGTGTCTAGGGGTGTTGTATGTGTATGGGGCAGTGTCTAGTGTAGTTGTCTAGTTATGTCTATGGCTGCCTAGATTGGTTCTCAATTAGAGGCAGCTGTGGTTCATTGTCTCTGATTGAGAGCCATATTTAAGGCAGTCATAGGCATTGGGGTTTTGTGGGTAATTGTCTATGTTGAACGTTTGTTTCGTGTTTTCCCTTCTCTAAATAAAGGAGATGTATTTTGCACACGCTGCGCCTTGGTCCTCTCTCTCACCCATAGACGATCGTGACAGAATCACCCAACAGAATCAGACCAAGCGGCGTGTGAAACAGCAACAGGACCCACCTACACAGGATTTCTGGACATGGGAGGAAATATTGGACGGTAAGGGACCTTGGACTCAACCAGGAGAATAACGCCGCCCCAAAGCTGAGCTGGAGGCAGCGAAAGCAGAGAGGCGGCGATATGAGGAGGCAGCACGGAAGCAAGGCTGGAAGCCCGAGAGTACAACCCAAAAATGTCTGGGGGGGGGGGGGGAGGAGGGCTAAAAGGGAGTGTGGCGAAGTCAGGTAGGAGACCTGCGCATACTCCCTGTACTTACCGTGGAGAGCGAGAGTACGGGCAGACACCGTGTTACGCAGTAGAGGGCATGGTGTCTCCTGTACACGTGCATAGCCCGGTTCGGTACATTCCAGCTCCACGTATCGGCCGGGCTAGATTGAGCGTTGAGCCGGATGTCATGAAGCCGGCCCAACGCATCTGGCCACCAGTGCGTCTCCTCGGATCGGCTTACATGGCACCAGCCTTACGCATGGTGTCCCCGGTTCGCCAACATAACCCGGTGCGGGTTATTCCACCTCCCCGCACTGGTCGGGCGACGGGGAGCATACAACCAGGTAAGGTTGGGCAGGCTCAGTGCTCAAGGGAGCCAGTACACCTGCACGGTCCGGTATTTCCGGCACCACCTCCCCGCTCCAGCCCAGTACCACCAGTGCCTACACCACGCACCAGGCTTCCAGTGCGTCTCCAGAGCCCTGTTCCTCCTCCACGCACTCTCCCTGTGGTGCGTGTCTCCAGCCCAGTGCCTCCAGTTCCGGCACCACGCATCAAGCCTCCTGTGCGTCTCCAGAGCCCTGTACGCACTGTTCCTTCTCTCCGTACTCGCCCTGATGTGCGTTCCCTCAGCCCGGTACCACCAGTGCCGGTACCACGCACCAGGCCTACAGTGCGTCTCAGCCGGCCAGAGTCTGCCGTCTGCCCAGCGGCGCCGGAACTGCCCGTCTGCCCAGCGGCGCCTGAACTGTCCGTCTGCCCAACGGCGCCTGAACTGCCCGTCTGCCCAACGCCGTCTGAACGGTCCGTCTGTACTGAGCCTTCAAAGCCGCCCGTCTGTACTGAGCCTGCAAAGCCGCCCGTCTGCCAGGAGCCGCTAGAGCCGTTCGCCAGACAGGAGCCGCTAGAGCCTTCTGCCAGACAGGATCAGCCAGAGCCTTCCGCCAGACAGGATCAGCCAGAGCCGTCCGTCAGCCATGACCAGCCGGAGCCGTCCGCCAGCCATGACCAGCCGGAGCCGTCCACCAGCCAGGATCAGCCGGAGCCGTCCGCCAGCCAGGATCCGCCGGAGCCAGCCAGCCAGGATCCGCCGGAACCAGCCAGCCAGGATCCGCCGGAGCCAGCCAGCCAGGATCCGCCGGATCCAGCCAGCCAGGATCCGCCAGAGCCAGCCAGCCAGGATCCGCCAGAGCCAGCCAGCCAGGATCCGCCAGAGCCAGCCAGCCAGGATCCGCCAGAGCCAGCCAGCCAGGATCCGCCCCTCAGTCCGGAGCTGCCCCTCAGTCCGGAGCTGCCCCTCAGTCCGGAGCTGCCCCTCAGTCCGGAGCTGCCCCTCAGTCCGGAGCTGCCCCTCAGTCCGGTGTTGCCCCTCATTCCGGTGTTGCCCCTCAGTCCGGTGTTGCCCCTCAGTCCGGTGTTGCCCCTCAGTCCGGTGTTGCCCCTCAGTCTGGTGCTGCCCCTCAGTCCGGGGCTGCCCCTTAATCCAGTGGGGTTAATTTGGAGGGTGGCCGTTTGGAGGAGGCTACCAAAGCGGGTATTGACAATGGTGGAGTGGGGGCCACGTCCCGCACCCGAGCCGCCGCCATGATGGGGCCCACCCCGGACCCTCCCCTTTCTATGTCAGGTTGTGCGGAGTCCGCACCTTTGGGGGGGGGGGGGGGGGGGGGGTACTGTCACGCCCTGGCCTTAGTATTCTTTGTTTTCTTTATGTTTTTTTAGTTAGGTCAGGGTGTGACATGGGGAATGTATGTGTTTTTGTAGTTTTTGTAAAGGAGATGTATTTTGCACACGCTGCGCCTTGGTCCTCTCTCTCACCCATAGACGATCGTGACAGTTATGTTGGCGACATTTACAATAATACAAGAAAATGTACGCTCACAACGCTGCACCTTGGTCTCCTTCCGACGACGGCCGTGACAATAACAACCAGGAACATTCATATAACTTTATATCAGTATTTAGCATCTACATACTAAATATTAAAGGATTATTACTGCGTTCTTACCTGGTCGTTGCTGTCTTATTTTCCTGTTGTTTCCTATTACTTGCCGGACGTTACCCTGTTATTTCAAAACTATAAATGATAGTGCTACCCAGTTATTTTGTTGACTAACCTTCTGCTCATCCACAAAGGTTTGCAATTGAGAGAGAAAAACAGATCTGTTAGTTGGAAATCTGCAGAGACAAAAAACAAACATTTCTTCATTTTTTTGTTCATTATTCCAACATTCTCCCCTTGAAAAAATGTACCAATAAGTAATCAAATCAAAGACTAACCAAATGTAACTGCTTTAATTCTCCCTTGAGAGTTCATGAAGTAAATAGATACATATTTGCATGCCACATAGCTAAGTATGCTTATATTAATTGTATGAAGTCACCAGTGTGCTTACATGTTTTGAAATGTTTGAACTTCTGGTGTCCACATTGTACCTGTAAGAAATAAGAACAATAAATCAGCACCTAATGATGGGTTGAATCCACCAAAAATCCAAGTTACCTTAAAACACTTGCATATGTACATTCCATATTTAGCTGCTATGGGAACGAATACATTCAAGCAGCATAATAAACTGGGATAATGTTGTCAATTACATTGGCAAGTAAAGAATATTTGCCAGGGCATATTATTTAATTATATAAATCAGATTCTTTCACATGGGGGAGATGTGGGAAGCGAAAAGGCTTTTTTTGCCAGCTAGCTAGCACACTGCTAGCAGAGAAGCCTACAGCCAACTGGCAGGCACAAAACGAGGTATTGTAAAATAAACCTAAACTTTCATTACATGAAGCTATTATTAAAATATGCAGTTCATTTTCATTGAAATTAGCTAACAGTGGTGATGATGTTTTAAAAATTATGTAATTGACAAACGAGAGTTACTGCTAGTCTTATAAGGAGTTGTGGTCAGTCTCAGTGACGCTGACACAAACTCCTCGTAACTCTTTGTGAGACTGTCGTAATATGGACACCGTAGATGTAGGTTTTTTAAAACTATTTTTACTAGAAAACAAGATGCTATCAATTGGTGGTTTGAGACTAAAAACAACGAGGCAGGTAGCCTAGTGGTTAGAGTGTTGGGCCAGGAACCGAAAGGTTGCTGGATCCCCGAGATGACAAGGTAAAAATCTGACCTTCTGCCCTTGAACAAGGCAGTTAACCCACTGTTCCCCTGTAGGCCGTCACTGTAAATAAGAATTTGTTCTTAACTGACTTGTCTAGTTAAATAAAAAAATACTTGTTTCAGTAAATTTGGGAGAAACACAAAACTAATTTTAAATCAATGATGAAGTAATAACTAGTTAAACTATATATACAAAAGTATGTGGACCTCACTTAAAATGACTGGATTTGGCTATTTCAGCCACACCCGTTGCTGACACGTGTAAAAAAAATCAAGCACACAGCCATGCAATCTCCATAGGTAAAACATTGTCAGTAGAATGGCCTTACTGAAGAGCTCAGTGACTTTCAATGTGGCACTGTCATTTCCAACAAGTCAGTTTGTCAAATTTCTGCCCTGCTACAGCTGCCCCAGTCAACTGTAAGTGCTGTTATACACAAGCTCACAGAACGGGACCGCTGAGTGCTAAAGCACGTAGCGTGTAAAAGATCTTCTGTTCTTGGTTGCAACACTCACTACCGTGTTCCTAATTGCCTCTGGAAGAAACATCAGCACAATAACTATTTGTCGGGAACTTCATGAAATGGGTTTCCAAGGCTGAGCAGCTGCACACAAGCATAAGATCACCATGCGCAATGCCAAGCATCGGTTGGAGTGGTGTAAAGCTCACCGCCATTGGACTATGGAGCAGTAGAAATGCGTTCTCTGGAGTGATGAATCACGCTTCACTATCTGGCAGACACATTTCTGTTTCGCGGATGCCAGGAGAACGCTATCTGCCCCAATGCATAGAGCCAATTGTACATTTTGGTGGAGGAGGAATAATGGTCTGGGGATGTTTTTCATGGTTCGAGCTAGGCCCCTTAGTTCCAGTGAAGGGAAATCTTAACACTACAGCATACAATGACATTCTAGACAATTCTGTTCTTCCAACTTCATAGCAACAGTTTGAGGAAGGTCCTTTCCTGTTCCGGCATGACAATGCCCCCGTGCACAAAGCAAGATCCATATAGAAATGTTTTGTCGGAGCCTTGACCTCAACCCCATCAAACACCTATGGGATGATTTGGATTGCCGACTGCGACCCAGGCCTAATCGCCCAACATCAGTGCCCGACCTCACTAATGCTCTTGTGGCTGAATGGAAGCAAGTCCCCGCAGCAATGTTCCAACATCTAGTGGAAAGCCTTCCCAGAAGAGTGGAGGCTGTTATACCAGCAAACAGAGGACCAACTCCATATTAATGCCCATGATTTTGGAATGAGATGTGCATGTGGTCATATAGTGGAGTTCTAAAGTAAACAGCAGGTAAAATTCCAGACTGTTAGTTAAACCACAAACAAATTTGAATATTCGCCAAATGTCAGTTTACAAAACAAGCATTGTACAGTCTAAACCGCTGTGAAATATACAGCATTTCTATAACCAAAAATATTGTTTTCAGCTGTTTGAAGCTGGTGTACAAAACCAAAACTTAAGAATGGGAAGCATAGAAATAGCGCACATAGAACATATCTACCACTTCTTAGACTTTCTTTCAATGAGAATGACAGATCTATAACTAACATTTCCATGTGAATTTGAAAGTATTCAGACTGCTTCACTTTTTTTCTATTTTTTTTTTACGTATTAGCCTTATTCTAAAATATATATTTTTTTAAATCCCTCAAATTTAGAAATGTTTGTACATTTATTTATTTTTTAAACAGAAAGTCCTTATTTGCACAATTATTCAGATCGTTTTCTATGAGACTCGAAATTGAGGTCAGGCGCATCCTGTTTCCATTGATCATCCTTGAGACGTTTCTACAACAAAGGCACACACCTGTCTATATAAGGTCCCACAGTTGACAGTGCATGTCAGAGCAACAATCAAGCCATTCTCCGTAGAGCTCAGATACAGGATTTTGTCGAGGCACAGATCTGGGGAAGAGTACCCAAAAATGTCTGCAGCATTGAAGGTCCCCAAGAACACAGTGGCCTCCATCATTCTTAAATGGAAGGAGTTTCCCAAAGGCACCTAAAGGACTCAGACCTTGAGAAACAATATGCTCTGGTCTGATGAAACCAAGATCTTTGACCTGAAAGCCAAGCATCACGTCTGGAGGAAACCTGGCACCAAACCCTACAGTGAAGCATGGGGGTGGCAGCATAATACTGTGGGGATGTTTTTCAGCGGCAGGGATTGGGAGACTAGTCAGGATCGAGGGAAAGATGAATTGAGCAAAATACAGAGAGATCCTTGATGAAAACCTGCTCCAGAGCACTCAGGACCTCAGACTGGGGTGAAGGTTCACCTTTCAACAGGACAACGACGCCAAGCACACAGCCAAGAATGCAGGAGTGGCTTTGGAACAAGTCTCTGAATGTCCTTGAGTGGCCCAGCCATAGCCCGGACTTGAACCCAATTGAACACCTCTGAAAAGACCTGAGAATACTTGTGCAGCGACGCTCCCCATCCAACCTGGCAGAGCTTGAGAGGAGAAGAATGGGAGAAACAGGTGTGCCAAGCTTGTAGCGTCATACCCAAGAAGACTTGAGGCTTTAATCACTGCCAAGGGTGCTTCAACAAAGTACTGAGTAAAGCCTCTGAATACTTATGTAAATATGATTTTATACATATATTTGTTATATATAAATTTGCAAAATAAACTTTTAGCTTTGTCATTATGGGTATTGTGTGTAGATTTATGAGTGAAAAAATATTTAATCAATTTTAGAATAATGCTGTAACGTAACAAAATGTGGAAAAAGTTAAGTGGTCTGAATACTTTCCAAATGCACTGTATTGCAGCATTAATGTCCTTCCTCATAAGTTAAACCATAAACATATATTAATGCACTTCATCATTCAGTACAGGCAGCCTCAACCAGGGTTTGGGATAGGGAACAGAACAAAATAAACGGAAAATGAACATTTTCAAGGAACAGAACCAGAACAGACAACGGAAGTGATCTATACTGCTGTCATGACTCTCTCTCCTTGGTGAGGAACAAAGGTGCCAGATCAGCCCCCCCCCCCCCCCCCCCCCCCCCTCCGAACCCTCTTGGGCCGGTTTTATGACTTAACATCCGGTCATAAATAATTAGCAGAAACTCTCCCTCTGGCTCCCTAGTATGGGAAGGTAAACATCCCTGTGTTACAGAGAGATTTTTGCCGCCAAAAACTCTAACATCCAAAAGTGGATAATGGAACAATATTTCTAACATAAGAATGTGGGAAATGGTTGGTGGGGACTTAAATAATAATCATGTCACATTGTTTATTATTTTGCGATGTCATTAAGGATGGTATATCAAGGTAACAGTAACTTTGAATGTGTATGCGTGCTATGTATCAGGTTTACATCTAAATGCTGTAAAAAATGATATGATTAAATATGAGAATACGTTTGTGAAGATAGCAATGTGATTTTAGCCTTCTAAATGAGAATAGTTCTTCATCTAAACTTGTGGCAGTCAGTAGCCACGCCCCAGTGAGCTCAGAGTTCGTGCCAGTATGATGGAACGCCCCCTTTAGCCAGAGTGCTTAAAAGACCAGCGTGATAGACAGCATGAGCTGAACGTTACGAAATGGTTGGAACCTATGAAAACCAGACCAAGACATGCCGGGTTGCTTCTGGCGTGTAAAGTGGTCGAAAGTTGAACCCTGAATAATCAACTAGAGACCAAGCAGATGGATGGTGTGCAAGACCAAAAAGACATGAGGCAGTGGTTCACAAGTTGAAATGGTTACAAACTTTGTACTGAGACCAGACAGTGTGGAGCTATGGCTACACGGCTGAAAATGGTTTAAACTCTACAGACCAGCTGATGTACAGCGCGAGCTGAACATTACGAAATGGTTAGAAGCTTTGAAACTCTCAACACGAGTGAAGAAGGTAAAGACTAGACCAGAACATTCACAGTCTGCAGCTATGTATGAAAAAGCGGTCCAAGAACTTTGACTAAAGACACAAGGGGGAAGGAAGACAATCCCCTCTGATACAACCATTAGTACACCTGAAATATCTATTCTAACGAACTGTCCTAGATCAGAGAAGCGCTACAACCAAGAAGGACATTGTGACCTCTAGTGGACAACCAGAGCCTTACATCGTGCCACTACCATAGACGGATCGATTGGTTTCAACAGAGAGACGACAGAGAAACAGATCTACGTGTAAATATATGTTGCATTTCTCATCCGAATGAGTAGTGGTTAGGGTGCTAAGTATTCTTATTTCCGTGAGCGTAGCTTCCAAATGTATGTACGATAAGTTGACTTTCTTTGTCTCTCCCTCTCTTTATCCACCCCCCTTTCCATTGTGTAATCGTGTCAGTCCACTAGGGACCTTTATCTCATGTAAGTGTGTATGGGTATTCTGTGTAATTATTTAGTTAGTTAAAAAATAAATGATTAAATCAATTTGTGTAGCAGTAAATATTCTAAAGGGCTAGGGTTCTTGCAGATCCACGGATTATGCAACATTCAGAATGAGACTGATGAGGTAATAATTAATAATTTACTGTTATTGATGTAAGAGATATCTGTATAACTTAATCGAGTAACAATTAAACATAATTAGTTTGACTCGATAAATAACAGTCAACAGATTAATGATAGTCACGTCACGACATATTGGAGCCCCGTGCGAGGAATCTAAGATAGAATGAGGCCTTGATGTTGAATTCAGTCTATATGAATTGAGGAGCAGATTATGTTAGACACCATTAGAGCCGTAGCAAGATTTGTTGTTCAGGTGCTTCTGTGTCAATTTGAACAAGATACTATTGTTGCCTCCGGTGTTGTTTCTGTAACAATGTGCGCTGAGAGTTGGGAAGCAAGTTCAGGGAGTGAGTGATTTAATAAAATAAACAGAACATAATCCAAACAAAGAACCTCGAACAACGCACATACATGAAACAGAAACAGAAACAATGACGCCTGGGGAAGGAACCAAAGGGAGTGATATATAAGGCAGGTAATCAAGGAAGTGATGGAGTCCAGGTGAGTCTAACGACGCACAGGCGTGCGTAATGATGGTGACAGTTGTGCGCCATAACGAGCAGCCTGGTGACCTAGAGGCCGGAGAGGGAGCACACGTGACAGTTTCTCTGATGAAGTCAGTGTGTAAGGGTGAATTACTGAATACCTCAAGCCAGAACATACATATGGGCCGGCCGATTTAAGTATTCTGATAAATAGACTCGCTGGCCAAAACGCAGTACTATTTCTGTCTCTCGCGGTTCAGGAGCGAGTAGACTCGGTCATTATTATATCTTTAGTGTTTAAGTCAGGAGATAGTAACTCGTTAAACAGCCTTTCCCTTGGTGCCCCAAATTCCTAATGAGTTAATTGTTACATGATTAATTTAATCATTAACAATTCGACATAATTAGTTTGATTCGATAAATAACAGTCATCAGATTAACTTCTCTAGGGTAGGGGGCAGCATTCGCAATTTTGGATGAAAAGCATGCCCAAATTAAACTGCCTGCTTCTCGGGCCCAGAATATATGATATGCATATAACTGTAGCACTCTAATGTTTCCAAAACTGTTAAAATAGTGTCTATGAGTATAACAGAACTGATTTGGCAGGCGAAAACATGAAAAAGATCCATTAGGGAAGTAGTTTTTCTTTTGGTTTTGTAGTTTTCTATTCAATGCCATTACAGTATCCATTGATTTAGGACTCAAATTGCAGTTCCTATGCCTTCCACTAGATGTCAACAGTCTTCAGAAATTGTTTCAGGCTTGTATTCTGAAATATGAGGAAGTAAGAGCAATCTGAATTAGTGGACCCTAAAGTGTCACAGAGCTTTTTCATGCGCGCCACCGAGAGAGTGCCTTTCCGGTTGAAATATTGCCAATTATTTAGGCTAAAAACAACCTGAGGATTGAATATAAACATCGTTTGACATGTTTCTATGAACTTTACGGATACAATTTGGATTTTTTGTCTGCCTGTTTTGACTGCGTTTGAGCCTGTGGATTACTGAAAAAAACGTGCAAACAAAACAGAGGTTTTTGGATATAAAGAGACTTTATCGAACAAAAGGAACAGTTATTGAGTAAATGAATGTCTGCTGAGTGCAACCATATGAAGATCATCAAAGGTAAGGGATGAATTTTATCTCTATTTCTGACTTGTGTAACTCTTCTACTTGGCTGGTTACTGTTTGTAATGATTTGTCTGCTGGGCTATGTTCTCAAATAATCGTAAGGTATGCTTTCGCCGTAAAGCATTTTTCAAATCTGACACCGTGGTTGGATTCACAAGAGGTTAATCTTTAAACCTATGTAAAATATGTTTTGTTTTCTGAATTTTTATAAATATAATAATATTTCTGTATTTGAATTTGGCGCCCAGCAGTTTCACTGGCTGTTGAAGAGGTGGGACGCTAACGTCTCACGAACCCAAGAGAGGTAATGATAGTCACGTCACAACACTGTTCTGGAACAGAACCGTTATTTGAAAAACATGGGAACTGGTTAATAACATTATTTTACATTCCGGGCATTTTTTTCATGTCCCACAAAAAACAGTGCATAGTCAAATCAATCAATCAAATGTGTTTATAAAGCCATTTTTACATTAGCTGATGTCACAAAGTGCTATACAGAATCCCAGCTTAAAACTCCAAACAGCAAGCAATGCAGATGTAGAAACACGGTCTACTGCATGCATAGTCTACTGTAGCTACTGACCTTACAGGCGTGATTGAGAAATTAGGGAGAGAGATTTTTTTTTATTAGAGAACAATGGCCGAACTTTTCAAGGATACTATCGTTATCACGTTTCAAAGTGGATTTATTAACTACAAAAAGGTAACACCCGTTTTTATTTTAATTCTGGAGCCGCTCTGCACACACAAGCTTGTTAGCTAGCTCAGGGAAACCTCGAGGCGGCATTATGTGTAATGTAATGGAACTGAGAGTCATGATCAAGGGTTCAAAGTTAGTTCATAGAATCAGCTCCTCAGTAGGTATAGATCTGTGGGCCTAATTCAGATAATGCATGTCATAAAAACAAGATGCCTAGCGCTCTCATCACCTGCAAAATTTCAGTCGCATGTCGCACCATACACTACACTTGACTGTCCAATGCATGTACAATACATAGCTCGCCCGCTTCATAGCAAGCTGCTCTATCCATTGGTGAAGTAATTTAATGTTGAGTAAATGTAAATAAAAAATAAATAAATCAGGAACAGAAAGGAACGATATAAATCAGATCTTTTTGGGGGGTGAACGGGTTCTGAACTTTATTTTGTTGGTCAAAACAGTGGAACGGAACAATACAAATAATGGTTCTTTATTATTTTGGTTCCAACCTCTGTCATACAGTGAAATCAAATGTCGAGATGTGTTACTCTTGACAGCTGTGCATGAATACGAAACTATGTTATTTATTACACTCCAACACACAAACAAACACACGGACACAAACCACACACATGCACATTGACGCCGCACACACACACACACACTATTTTACACTCTTCACATACCCAGCTGCTACTCTCTGTTTATGATCTACGCATAGTCACTTTACCCCTCCCTAAATGTACATATTACCTCAATTACCTCGACTAAAGTGTACACCTGCACATTGACTCGGTGTCACGTTCTGACCTTAGTTCCTTTTCTATGTCTTTATTTTAGTTTGGTCAGGGCGTGAGTTGGGGTGGGCATTCTATGTTGTTTTTCTATGTTTTGTTCTGTTGTTAGATTTCTATGTGTTGGGCCTAGTATGGTTCTCAATCAGAGGCAGGTGTCAGTCGTTGTCTCTGATTGGGAGCCATATTTAGGTAGCCTGTTTTTCATAGTGTGTTGTGGGTGATTGTTTCCTGTTGTTTCACATTTCAGGACTGTTTCAGTTTTCGGTATTAATCACTTTGTTATTTTGTATTTTTCAGTGTTCAGTTTTAATAAATTAAAGTGGACACTTACCACGCTGCGTATTGGTCCGATCCTTGCTACTCCTCAGACGAAGAGGACGAGAACCGTTACACTCGGTAACGGAACCCCTTGTATATAGCCTCGTTATTTTATTGTGTTATTATTTTTCCTTTAGTTTAGCTAATTTGTCTTACTTACTTTATAACAACTCTGCATTGTTTGTTAAGGGCTCGTGAGTAAGCATTTCAAATCAAATCAAATTTCATTACAGTGAAATGCTTACTTAAAAGCCCTTAACCAACCATTCCGTTTTAAGAAAATACCTTTAAAAAAGTAAGAGATAAGAATAGCAAATAATTGAGAGCAGCAGTAAATAACAATAGCGGGGATATACACAGGGGGTACCGGTACAGAGTCAATATACGGGGGCACCGGTGTCAAGGTAATTGAAGTTAATTAAAGTGACTATGCATAGATAATAACAGAGAGTAGCAGCAATGTAGAAGGGGGGGGGGGCAATGCAAATAGTCTGGGTAGCCATAGAAGCTGTTTAGAAGCCTCTTGGACCTAGACTTGGCGCTCCGATACCGCTTACCGTGCGGTAGCAGAGAGAACAGTCTATGGAGTCTTTGACAATTTTTAGGGCCTTCCTCTGACACCGCCTGGTATAGAGGTCCAAGATTGCAGGAAGCTTGGCCCTGGTGATGTACTGGGCCGTTCGCACTACCCTCTGTAGTGCCTTGCGGTCAGAGGCCGAGCAGTTGCCATACTCGGCAGTGATGCAACCCGTCAGGATGCTCTTGATGGTGCAGCTGTAAAACCCATCTCAAATGTTTTCAGTCTCCTGAGGGAAAATAGGTTTTGTCATGCCCTCTTCACAAGTGTCTTGGTGTGCTTGGACCATGTTAGTTTGTGGGTATTGTTGACGCCAAGGGACTTAAAGCTTTCAACCTGCTCCACTACAGCCCTGTCGATGAGAATGGGGGCGTGCTCGGTCCTCCTTTTCCTGTAGTCCACAATCATCTCCTTTGTCTTGATTACGTTGAGGGTGAGGTTGTTGTCCTTGCACCACATGGTCAGGTCTCTGACCTTCTCCCTATAGGCTGCCTCATTGTTGTCGGTGATCAGGCCTACCACTGTTGTATCATCAGCAAACTTCATGATGGTGTTGGAGTAGTGCCTGGCCGCGCAGTCATGAGTGAACAGGGAGTAGAGGACGGGACGGACTATGCACCCCTGAGGGGCCCCCGTGTTGAGGATCAGCGTGGCGGATGTGTTGTTACCTATCCTTACCACCTGGGGGCGGCCCATCAGGAAGTCCAGAATCCCGTTGCAGAGGGAGGTGTTTAGTCCCAGGGTCCTTAGCTTAGTGATGAGCTTTGAGGGCACTATGGTGTTGAATGTTGAGCTGTATTCAATGAATAGCATTCTCACATAGGTGTTCTTTTTTGTCCAGGTGTGAAAGGGCAGTGTGGAGTGCAATAGAGATTGCATCATCTGTGGATCTGTTTGTGCGGTATGCAAATTGGATTGGGTCTAGGGTTTCTGGGACAATGGTGTTGATGTGAGCCATGACCAGCCTTTCAAAGCATTTCATGGCTACAGACGTGAGTGCTACGGGTCGGTAGTCATTTAGGCAGGTTACCTTAGTGTTCTTGGGCACAGGGACTATGGTGGTCTGCTTGAAACATGTTAGTATTACAGAGTCAGACAGGGAGAGATTGAAAATGTCAGTGGAGACACTTGCCAGTTGGTCAGCGCATGCTCGGAGTACACGTCCTGGTAATTTGTCTGGCCGAGCCGCCTTATGAATGTTGACCTGTTTAAAGGTCTTACTCACATCCGCTGTTCAGAGCGTGATCACACAGTCGTCCGGAACAGCTGATGCCCTCATGCAAGTTTCAGTGTTACTTGCCTCGAAGCAAGCATAGAAGTTATTTAGCTCGTCTGGTAGGCTCGTGTCACTGTGTAGATCTCGGCTCTGCTTCCCTTTGTAGTTTGTAATAGTTTGCAAGCCCTGCCACATCCGACAAGCATCGTAACCGGAGTAGTACAATTCGATCTTAGTCCTGTATTGACGCTCTGCCTGTTTGATGGTTCGTCGGCGGGCATAGCAGGATTTCTTATCAGCTTCCGGGTTAGAGTCCCGCTCCTTGAAAGTGGCAGCTCTACCCTTTAACTCAGTGTGAATGTTGCCTGTAATCCATGACTTCAGGTTGGGGTATGTGCGTATAGTCACTGTGGGGACGAAGTCCTCGATACACTTATTGATAAAGCCAGTGACTGATGCGGTGTACTCCTCAATGCCATCCCGGAATCCCGGAACATATTCTAGTCTTTGCTAGCAAAACAGTCCTGTAGTTTAGCATCTGCTTCATCTGACCACTTTTTTATAGACCGAGTCACTGGTGCTTCCTGCTTTAATTTCTGCTTGTAAGCAGGAATCAGGAGGATAAAATTATGCTCAGATTTGCCAAATGGAGGGTGAGGGAGAGATTTGTACGCGTCTCTGTGTGTGGAGTAAAGGTGGTCTAGAACTGTTTTCCCTCTGGTTGCACATTTAACATTCTGATAGAAATTAGGTGAAACTGATTTAAGTTTCCCTGCATTGAAGTTCCAGGCAACTTGGAACGCTGTCTCTGGATGAGCATTTTCCTGTTTGCCTATGGCAGTATACAGCTCATTGAGTGCGGTTTTAGTACCAGCATTGGTCTGTGGTGGTATGTAGACAGCTACGAAAAATACAGATGAAAACTCTCTAGGTAGATAGTGTGGTCTACAGTGTATCATGAGATACTCTACCTCAGGCGAGCAAAGCCTCGAGCCTAGATATCGTGCACCAGCTGTTGTTTACATATATGCATAGGCCCTCGCCCCGTGTCTTACCAGAGGCTGCTGTTCTATCCTGCTGATAGAGTGTATAACCCGCCAGCTGTATGTTTCTTAATGTTGTCATTCAGCCACAACTCGGTGAAACATAAGATATTACAGGTTTGAATGTCCCGTTGGTAAGATATACGTGCTTTCAGTTCATCCCATTTATTTTCCCAGCGATTGAACGTTAGCTAGCAGGACGGAAGGCAAAGGCAGATTAGCCAATCGTCGCCTGATCCTCACAAGGCACCCTGATCTTTTTCCCGTGAAATCTCTGTTTCCTTCTCCAGCGAATGATGGGGATCTGTGCCGGGTCAGGTGTCTGTAGTATATCCCTCCCGTCCGATTCATTGAAGAAAAACTCTACGTCTAATCTGAGTTGAGTAATCGCAGTTCTGATGTCCAGAAGCTATGTTCGGTCATAAGAGATGGTAGCAGCAACATTATGTACAAAACAAGTAGCATGGTTGGTTAAGAGCCGATAAGACAGCAGCCATACCCTCCGGCGCCATTATGGATAATCACTGTTGCATTTGGCGCATGTGATTAATACAATTTGATTTGATACATAACCCACACAGAACAGATAAACATCATGTTTAATAAATAAGCAGCGTGTATATGGATACGAAGGATGAGTCAAGAATGACAAAGACAAATATATGGAGATGGAGTGAATGGTAATGAATTCCAAAAGAGGATCGACTGTATGGACTGAAGTCGCCCTTGACCCCCACCCCCCTCCTCCACCCACGGGGAAAATTTGCCACTTTTTTCCTCAAGGCTACCTCATCATCCCCATGGAGTTCTCTTAAGTGCCAACATGCCGAGTTCCTTTGAAAGGGCTTTTGTTCATGTTTGACAAAAGGAAATCCACTTGCTGTTAAGCTGAACATAATATAGAATGTTCTGTTTTCTTCTTCTCCGCCGGACCTCTCTCTCCCTCCCTTTCTCTCTGCACCCACTCATTCCTGTCAAAGTGTTTTTTAGAAGTTAAACCTTGGAAGATGGTGCTCTACCTCGCGCTAAATAGAAACAGTGAACTTGCCAACACCTGGGTCCTTTGGATAGATTTGCCCTTTTGAAGGAGCTCTTCAATAAGACACAGGAGCCAAACGTTTGACTTGACCGTAATTAACAAGATGAGGTCCTCCGGGACTCCACGGTATAGTCTAAATTAAATACGAAAGCCATTTCACGGGCAGCTAAATCGGGTACTTTGATAGTTGATTTTATTGATGGTGTACATAGTGCTGATAAGTAGGCAATTCCCTGCACGCTTCAAGACATACACCTCTACTAAATTGGGTTCCGAGGAGAAATGACTGCCATGTTCAGTGAGTGACAAGGCCCTTGGATGAGATTCAGGTCAGAGAGCCAATTGTAGTCCTAATAGGATATTGCAAAGCCCTATGGACCCACTAGGTCCAGGGAGGATATACAGTTGAAGTCGGAGGTTTACATACACCGTAGCCAAATATATTTAAACTCAATTTTTCACAATTCCTGACATTGAATCATAGTAAACATTCCCTGTCTTAGGTCAGATAGGATCACCACTTTATTTTAATAATGTGGAATGTCAGAATAATAGTAGAGAGGAATGATTTATTTCAGCTTTTATTTCTTTCATCACATTCCCAGTGGGTCAAAAGTTTACATACACTCAATTAGTATTTGGTAGCATTGCCTTTAAATTGTTTAACTTGGGTCAAATGTTTCGTGTAGCCTTCAACTAGCTTCCCACAATAAGTTGGGTGAATTTAGGCCCATTCCTCCTGACAGAGCTGGTGTAACTGAGTCAGGTTTGTAGGCCTCCTTGCTCGCACACACTTTTTCAGTTCTGCCCACAAATGTTCAATGGGATTGAGGTCAGGGCTTTGTGATGGCTACTCCAATACCTTGACTTTGTTGTCCTTAAGCCATTTTGCCACAACTTTGGAAGTATGCTTGGGGTCATTGTGCATTTGGCAGACCCATTTGCGACCAAGCTTTAACTTCCTGACTGATGTCTTGAGATGTTGCTTCAATATATCCACATAATTTTCCTTAATCATGATGCAATCTATTTTGTGAAGTGCACCAGTCTCTCCTGCAGCAAAGCACCCCCACAACATGATGCTGCCACCCCCATGCTTCACGGTTGGGATTGTCTTCTTTGGCTTGCAAGCCTCCCCCTTTTTCCTCCAAACATAACGATGGCCATTATGGCCAAACAGTTCTATTTTTGTTTCATCAGGCCAGAGGACATTTCCCCAAAAAGTAAGATTTTTGTTCCCATGTACAGTTGCAAACCATAGTCTGGCATTTTATGGCGGTTTTGGAGCAGTGGCTTCTTCCTTGCTGAGTGGCGATATAGGACTCGTTTTACTGTGGATATAGATACTTTTGTACCTGTTTCCTCCAGCATCTTCACAAGGTCATTTGCTGTTGTTCTGGGATTGATTTGCAATTTTCGCACCAAAGTATGTTCATCTCTAGGAGACAGAACGGGTCTCCTTCCTGAGCGGTATGACAGCTGCGTGGTCCCATGGTGTTTATACGTGCGTACCATTGTTTGTACAGATGAACGTGGTACCTTCAGGCTTTTGGAAATTTCTCCCAAGGATGAACCAGACTTGTGGAGGTCAACAAGTTTTTTCTGAGGTGTTGGCTAATTTCTTTTGATTTTCCCATGATGTCAAGCAAAGAGGCACTGAGTTTGAAGGTAGACCTTGAAATACATCCACAGGTATACCTCCAATTGACTCAAATTATGTCAATTATCCTATCAGAAGCTTCTAAAGCCATGACATCATTTTCTGGAATTTTCCAAGCTGTTTAAAGGCACAGTCAACTTAGTGTATGTAAACTTCTGGCCCACTGGAATTGTGATACATTATCATTATAAGTGAAATAATCGTTGGAAAAATTACTTGTGTCATACACAAAGTAGATGTCCTAACCGACTTGCCAAAACTATAGTTTGTTAACAAGAAATTTGTGGAGTGGTTGAAAAACGAGTTTTAATGACTTCAACCTAAGTGTATGTAAACTTCCGACTTCAACATTAGGTAGTGTAAAATGGTGAGAAAGATTGAGTTGTCAAAATGAGTCTGTCAAAATGACATTGTCAAACACAGTCACGTATAAAGAGAAAGATGTGTTAACGTTACAATGAATGCCTTCACTTATAAACTCCTTGAGTCCCACCGAATCCCCGGTGCACTTTGGACTTCTAACCCTTTTACATTGTGTGTTTGAGCTACAGACGTCTGTACCATTGAATTAGTCTATTTCTTATGCATCTGCATAGATACCAACCATTAGTCTGTCTGATAAATGAGGGCTGAGCTTGATCCCGATGGGTTCCAGGGCAGGGTCTTCTCACAAAAACATCTGTAGACTCTCACATATACGTACATTACATGTAATCTGTTTTGTTCTATGACACTCACAAGCCACACAAGAGTAGTTAGTAGGTAAGGAGCTTCTACATAGATTATTGGAAATTCCAGGACATAGTGTCTATAATACTGAAATAAGCTCACATAGTTGCTGTCACGAATTCCAAACTCACAAAGTTATCACTGACTTGTTGGATATTCATTTCATTTCCCACTGAGCAAACCATTTCTGTACTAAATTCATTTTTATCAGGTCTTTGCTTGGCAGATCTGAATGCAACTGTTCATGATAAATGGTTTTGTGTTTTACTTGTAGCCTCGGTTGACGTGAAAAGAAAATGGTAAAACACTTCATTGTGATGCTAAAGATAATGGCTGGACATGCAAAGGTAGTGAAAAAATGCAGAAGTAGTGAAAAAGATGCAGATTTGCTGGGGTCCTGAGGTTTTAACAAAAGGGTTCATAAATGATTATTTTTCTGTCCCTCTAGGAGAACCCTTTTGGTTCTAGGAAGTTTATTTTTTCTAAGGGCTTGGCTTGGTCCTATGAAAATGTAAGATATCGTTCAAAAGTATTTAGCAAAAGAACTGAAAGCTAGGGGCTAATGTGTATCATGAGGGAAAGTAGAGGGGCTCTCCTGAAGACCAAGAAAGCTTTAGCAACCACATTATCAAAATCTACCAAAATGGCAGATAACAGAGCTCCCCACCATCAAACAATAAGCTTTCTACAGTATCTATTAACTCCAGAGCCTTTCTCACTTTTATTATTATCTCCCTCCCTACTCTCCCACTTTAATGAATCATCCATCTCTCTTGATACATCACTTTTAATCGCAATTCCCCCTTACTCGCTTACTATAAATCCCATCTCTGGCGATGTAAAATTGAATGCAGAGCCTGGCTTCAGTGGTATCAAATAAAATTACCGCACAGTAGGATAAGCTTGGAAATGATGGCAAAATTAGATTTAGCGCCATGAGGAGCGATAGACTCGCCCAAAAATTGGATAGCCCTCATTTACATGGCAGACCACAGACAAACATGGGGCAGTTCTTTGTAATTGAGACAAAGGACCGGCATTGAACACACTGTGATGTCCTGGGAGATGGGGCATGAATTACCACGAATTACCACATTGATACAACGCAAATCCTAACGAGAGGGAAATGTTATTGTTTTCTGTCATGCGCATTTGCTAGCTGGGAGGCAAATAATCCTATTCAGAGGCCGAATATACAAAACCTTAATTGCAGGCACGGATCAACGCACAGGCTTACCTGGGCTTACAGGAAACCCAGAAAAAGTGATAGCGGCTAGGGGCCCATGGAATGGGTTATTATCCGTGCCCGCTTAATTACATTTATCAACAACGACAACGACAAAAGGCCTTTATAGGCTGCTGTAGGCACAAAACAGTAGCACAACACCAACTCTGGCTCTTCAGTTCTTCTATTCTTTTAGTTCTACCCCACTGTGGTGGGATAGGCTTCCTTTGATAATAAGTGAACCACTATCTTCAATAATTGAGGCAGAGCTAGAGGCTCCTTCTACTTCCATCTTTGTATGAGTCAAGAGACTTGGCTTTATTTGCCTTTTGGCCGCAAGAGGAACAGCACTAGACAATTCCAGTATCACCGTCAATCCCCCCTAGACTACAGTCAAGCATGTTCTGGAAGAGTTTAGCAACTACATGCTATATAGAAGCAAACTACTGTATAGGATCAACAACTATAGGTTTAAAAACTATAGGGTCATACTATAGCAGGGGTCTCCAACCTTTTCTAGAGCGGCTTAAAGCAAAACTAAATCAATTGCGAGCTACTCATTTCTTTCTAGCTTTCAAATAGGTACATTCTCTTTTTCTCTTACCACCAACAACTCTTCCTCGGTGTACAAGAGATGTGTTTTCTGTCAATATACCTGGTAGAATAATGGTTCATTAACAACTCGAAAGGGGGTTTCGTATTTTCCCGAATTCTGGTTTTTGATTTGTTTTTGTTTTTCACTTTCAGAAGAGAAATGACAAAACGGGGTGTTCTGAGTCAATGTCAATGCTTATATCACATCAAAAGAAAATGTTTGAAGTCTGGGAAAAAATGAATACATTTAGATTTTTAAGTGTAATTCCACTTCAATTGCACATCTAGGAGAGGAATGTGTTTGGCTAGCGATTTTTCTGTACTGCTACTACACATGTCATGACAGAGTCCAAAAAAACCAATCCCAGATTGATACAAATAATCATGATACAGTTCTGTCAAGTAAGCCTACTTTGCAGTTAACTGTTGAACTCTGATACGCTCTGGTAGCATTTTCTAAGTGACACCTATATTGTACACTATCTTCATGAAATACATTTTGATGCCAAAACTATAAGTCCTACAAACACATGCTTAGCACTGTTAGAAAGGTAAGAACTGTGGGGTCCTGATACAGGAAACAAAGTGACTATTACAAAGCCAGAGCAACAACAGGCAAAGAAAAGCTAAATGTTCAAATTGTCCCCATGTTGGGTAATAAGAGATTTGAAAGACTACTGTAGGTTTGAAATAAAAGATGTCACCGATTACTGTTCCAAAAGGATTAAAAAAAAATAATAAAAAAAAAAGTCATATCTTTTAGTTAATGCTGGAGCTCAAAACATCTGCAAATTCCATTAGAAACATGGTCATTTTAAAAGCGCAGGGCTTGTGCAATGTGCCATGCCTTCCTTTTTCGTCTTACAGGAATGATACACATATGAGAAGAAAACTGAAGTCGCTACCTTTAAGTACAATTCCTGTATGATACCCAGTTGGTTCACTAGACAGCAGAAGAAGATCACATGAAGTCCATGACCACTTGAAACCAGATGTGTTTGGTTTGGGTAGTGACTCACTGTGACAAAAGGCCTGAAGGTATTTTCAAGTCTGACATCTTAAAATGACCCAAGTTATCAAGTTTGTTTTTTGAAATAACACCCAAACAGGTGAGGAAACAAATTTATTTTCCCATAAATTTTTCCCATAGATAAACAGGGCATATGGAAGATGCATTCATGGTAATATGGATGGAGAAAGAAATGTACTACATTACGATGACCACCAGGTGTACCCTTTATATGCATTTTCGATTTTTGCACTTTCTTTTACCTTTACCTAAATTGCACACTCTGTGAATATGAGCATGAGTAACTGGCTACACACAAAGTGATATACAAACGCACGCACCACAAAGACAGACGGGCGATATTGCTGGAAATTAATTGGCAGATATTGCGTTAAGTTTGAAAAAAAATACATTTTTGGGAGTCCCATAGGGCGGCGCACAATTAGCCCAGCGTCGTCTAGGTTTGGCCGGGGTAGGATGTCATTGTAAATAAATAGAACCGACGCTTGAGATGAGAAGCAGGTACGGGGATTACATCCCCCCAAATATAGGGGAGGTAATAAACAGGTGATTGAGTCCAGGTTAGTCCAATAAATCGCTGATGCACGTGACGGGGGGAAGGCAGGTGTGCGTACTGATGGTGGCAGGAGTTCGTAATGCTGGGGAGCATGGCGTCTTCGAACGCCAGGGAGGGGGAGCAGGGACAGGCGTGACAGTACCCCCCTCTCTAGGGGGCCGGCTGAAGCGTAGACGCCTGGCTAGCCGGCTGAGGCATAAAACCCTGCGGATCTGGCTGAGGCCTGACGTGGGATGGGCGCCTTCCGAGCCAACCGGGGAAAGAAACCTCTCGAGCCAGCTAGGGCGTAACAGCCCGTCGAGCTGGCTTAGGCACCCCCGGAAGCCAGCACTCCCCGATGCTCCGTTTGATGGCTGCTGCATTCTGATAGAACCGACGCTGGAGATGAGAAGCAGGTACAGGAAGTTGAACATTTAATGCGAAACAAACAGGTAACAAGACAGGAACAGCGTCAGCACACAGGTAACAACAGAGCTGGGGAAATGACAAATATAGGGGAGGTAATAAACATGTGATTGAGTCCAGGTGAGTCCAATAATTGCTAATGCACGTGACAGGGGGAAGGCAGGTGTGCGTAATGCGGGGGAGCCTGGCGCCTTCAAGCGCCAGGGACGGGGAGCGAGGGCAGCCGTGATATAAAAAATATTTAAAAAATAACAATAAAATAAAAACTATTTTAAATTGAATTACAGCATGTCTTTGACATATAGATTAAGAATGTATTTTCTGAAGCATACTCAGCTAAATCCTCTTCCCATTGGTAAGAGAGTTCAGGTAATCCAGATTGAATGAGTTTAATAATGTATAGATCAAGTTTATGCCCCCTTTGGTAATAGGGTTCACTGTAAAAATATAATCTAGAGGGGAAATTCACTGAGACCAAACGATCACCTGAAATGTTTCCAGATTTTTTGAGAATGTTTCACAATAGGGTTTTTTGTGAAACAGGTTCAGCTTATGCAAGTTTTGAGCAATGACGCTTGGCCAATTGTGCGCTGCCCTATGTGATTCCCAATCCGGGTCGGTTGTGATACAGCCTGGAATCGAACCAGGGTCTGTAGTGACATCTCTAGCACTGAGATGCAGTGCCTTAGACCACTGCGCCACTCGGGAGTAAGGCAGCTAAGGAGGTGGGGCCACAGGATGAGATCTCCAAGGTCAACCATTTCAGACCTGTAACATCAGGGATTTCTGTCATCCAATATAGAATGATTATATAGCTGCCCAGTAATAATATTGAAAGTTCGGAAGTGCTAGACCACCCTGGGGACGAGATCTCTGCAATACACTCTTACGTATCCAAGGGTTTTTCTAATTCCAGATAAAAGCAGATATCAGTTTATCTATGGAGATAAAAATACAAATATTTTGTCAGAAAGATAGGAATATATTGAAATAAGTATAACAACTTAGGTGATACAGTAATTTTAACAGGGTTAATTCTTCCGCCCAAAAAAAGAGAACGTAAATCCCAGCGTTCAAGATCCTGTTTCAGGCGGCGTTTCAAGCGAGGGAATTTGGCTTTATCGAGAACTTTTAAATTGTGTGTGACCCAAATTCCCAAATATTTCAATTTCTGTGTAGTCACTCTGAAAGGCACATGACTAAAATAAATGTGCATGGCAGAAGGATTAATAGGCGTCAATTCACTTTTTTGTATATTAACCTTATACCTGGATATTTGACCAAATGTTTTTAGTAGAACCTGGATGTCTGTAAAGGGTCAGACATATATAATAGCATGTCAGCTGCGTAGAGTGAAATTGTATGCTCTAAGCCCCCTCTTCAAATACCTTTGATAGTGGTGTTATTACGTATTGCTATGGCTAAAGGCTCAATTGCGATGGCAAACAGCTGAGGGGATAGAGGACAACCCTTTCTTGTCCCACGTTGAAGTTGGAAATGGGATGAAAGGTTATTTAGTTGTGCGTTTAGGGGAGCCATATGGGAGGAATAAAGGACTTTGATCAAGGACATAAAATTGTAACCGAATCAAAATTGTTTGAAAGTATAAAATCGATAATCCCACTCCACACTCGATCAAATGTCTTCTCAGCATCAAGTGATAACACTATCTCTGGAGTGTCAGATGAAGAGGGATTATAAAGTATGTTATAAAGACGTCTGATGTTGAAAAAGGAATGACAATTTTTAATGAAACCAGTTTGATCTGTAAAGATAATGGAGGGAAGGACTGACTCAAAACGTTAGGCAATCATCTCAGAAAGTAACTTTACATGGCAATTCAGTAAAGAAATTGGCCTATATGAACCACTATCGAGAGTTATTTTTGACTTTTTTAGAACAAGTTAAATACATGCTTGTCTCATTGTTGAGGGTAAAGCGTTTGAGGAGAATGATTCATCATACAGAAAGCAAGAGAGGAGAGAGTTGATCTGAGAATTATTTTAAGAGTTCGCTGGGAAAGTCCAGGGGATTTACCACACTGCATAGATTTAATTGCTAATACAATCTCTTCTACAGAGAACTGTTCTTCTAATTCAGCAGCTATCTCAGTTTCAACTGTAGGAATATCTAAGTTCTCAAAGAAGGTGTTTATAGTAAGGTAACATTACCAGCAGATTCCAGAGTGTAAAAATGATGAACTCATGACTTGACCTCTAAACTATCAATACATTTGTTTCCCAGCTCGTCAGTTATCTCAGGTACGGTTTGACTTACGGTGCTCTAACGCAGCAGGTGTGCTAGCATTTTCCCTGATTTCTCTCCATGTTCATCATTTTTGTAAAGAGATTTACTAATTACATTTTCAGCTTGTCGAGTTGACATTATAGGGGTTTGATTAAGCTAGAGAAATAGCTCAATTTGAGATTATATAAAAGCAACAAGGGTTTCTTTTGATAGCAGTAGTGAGTTAAGCCGCCAAGGGCGATAATTAGGCTTTGTATTTGGTATAAGTAGTTTTATAGTAAGAGGAGAATGATCCGAAATGACTATAGCTTGGTAATCACACCAAGTGGCAGAAATCTTAAGTAGTCGATACGTGAGAAGGTCTTGTGAACTGGTGAGAAAAAAGAATACTCCCTAGCTGTGTGATTCCAGAAATGCCACGCATCAGATATGCCATTATGTCTTAAGAAATAGCTTCTTAAGACATAATGGAAATAGCTACTTATACTGTCTTTGATGAAGATGATACCTTAGGAGCGCTACAATCCAGATTGGGCGACCGTACACAATTCATATCACCACCTAGTATTATGTGGTGTGTGTGTCCATATTTGGTCATCGAGAAAATACAGCTGTGAAGAATGAACTGTTATCCCATTTTGGTACATAAATGTTAGCCAAGATAACAGGTGTATTATACAGTCTTCCTACTACAATAATGAAATGGCCTGCTGAGTCTGCCTCTAAACTTGACATTGCGGCCGGTATGTTTTGACTAATTAAAATGGCTGCTCCTCTAGTTTCAGAATAAAAATTGGAATGATATGATTGACCGATCCACCTTCCTTTTAAACGAGAGTGGTCGAAAGTGCGGAGATGTGTCTCCTGAAGAAAGGCGATATCTACAGTACCAGTCAAAAGTTTGGACACACCTACTCATTCAAGAGTTTCTCTTTATTTTTAGTTGTATTGTGACATGCTAGGGGTGGTATACAGAAGATAGCCCAATTAAGTAAAAGACCAAGCCAATATTATGGCAAGAACAGCTCAAATAAGTAAAGAGAAATGACAGTCCATCACTACTTTAAGACATGAAGGTCAGTCAATGTTTCTTCAAGTGCAGTCGCAAAAACCAGCAAGCGCTATGATGAAACTGCCTCTCAGGAGGAACGCCACAGGAAAGGAAGACCCAGAGTTACCTCTGCTGCAGCCCAAATAAAGTAACAGACTGTGTGAATCAGGCCTTCTTGGTTGAATTGCTGCAAAGAAACCACTATTAAAGGACACCAATAAGAAGAAGAGACTTGCTTGGGCCAAGAAACACGAGCAATGGACATTAGACCGGTGGAAATCTGTCCTTTGGTCTGATGAGTCCAAATTTGAGATTTTTGGTTCCAACCGCCGTGTCTTTGTGAGACTCAGAGTAGGTGAACGGATGATCTCCGCATGTGTGGTTCCAACCATGAAGCATGGAGGAGGAGGTGTGATTGTGTGGGGATGCTTTGCTGGTGACACTGTCAGTGATTTATTTAGAATTCAAGGCACACTTAACCAGCATGGCTATCACAGCATTCTGCAGCGTTATGCCATCCCATCTGGTTTGCACTTAGTTGGACTGTCATTTGTTTTTCAACAGGACAATGACCCAACACACCTCCAGGCTGTGTAAGGGCAATTTGACCAAGAAGAGTGATGGAGTGCTGCATGCATCAGATGACCTGGCCTCAACAATCACCCGACCTCAATCCAATTGAGATGGTTTGGGATGAGTTGAACCGCAGAGTGAAGGAAAAGCAGCCAACAAGTGCTCAGCATATGTGGGAACTCCTTCACTTTTGGAAAAGGATTCCAGGTGAAGCTAGTTGAGAGAATGCCAAGACTGTGCAAAAGCTGTCATCAAGGCAAAGGGAGGCTACTATGAAGAATTTAAAATATATTTTGATTTGTTTAACTACATGATTCCATGTGTTATTTCATAGTTTTGATGTCTTCACTGTTATTCTACAATGTAGAAAATAGTAAAAATAAAGAAAAACCCTTGAATGTGTGACGTGGTAAGGTTGGACCCAGGTGCAGAGAAGAGATCAGACGAGGAATCAATGGTTAAAGATAAACATAATACTTTATTGAGAAACGGTAGGCACAGGATCACAGTACAGTTGGGAAAAAAAACAACAACAAACACTAAGTCTCGAAAACTTCCTCAGGAAACAACCACACACAGTAAACAATTCAAGCTTCTGAAAAGGACAACAGAAAACCCACATCTTTTAATGCAGCCGCTGTCAGATTTCAAAAAACTTTATGGAAAAAGCACACCATGCTATAATCTGAGTACAGCGCTCAGAGCCCAAACAAGCCATGAAGATATCCGCCATGTTGTGGAGTCAACAGATGTCATAATAGCATTATAAATATTCACTTACCTTTGATGATCTTCATCAGAATGCACTCCCAGGAGTCCCAGTTCCACAATAAATGTCTGATTTGTTCCATAAAGTCCATCATTTATGTCCAAATACCTCCTTTTTGTTCGCACGTTCAGTAGACAATCCAAACTCACGACGCGCGGGCAAGTCCATGCGAAAGTTCAGACGAAAAGTCATATTACAGTTCATAGAAACATGTCAAACGAAGTATAGAATTAATCTTTAGGATTTAACATAAATCTTCACTAATGTTCCAACCGGAGAATTCCTTTGTCTTCAGAAATGCAATGGAACGCAAGCTAACTCTCTCACGTGAACGCGCCTGGTCAGCTCATGGCACTCTGCCAGACCCATGACTCAAAGAGCCCTCATTCCCCCCTACTTCACAGTAGAAGCATCAAGCAAGGTTCTAAAGACTGTTGACATCTAGTGGAAGCCTTAGGAAATGCAAAATGACCAATATCCCACTGTATATTCGATAGGCGATGAGTTGAAAACCTACAAACCTCAGATTTCCCACTTCCTGGTTGGAAATTTTAGAGTGTTTTCTATCCAAATCTACTAATAATATGCATATATTAGCAACTGGGCCTGAGTAGCAGGCAGTTTACTCTGGGCACCTTATTCATTCAAGCTACTTAATACTGCCCCCAGCCATAAGAAGTTAATGTCTCTAGGACGGTTTCTGGCACCCTCTGGTGACAGGTGGAACCATGACAGAATGATTAGGTGTGTCCAAACTTTTGCCTGGAACTGTCCTTTAAAATGATTTACATGAGAAAGAACCCTTTTACGTTTCATTGGGTGATTTAAAGATGGAACAATCCAGCTATCAAAAGTGACCGAGCAACCAGCTGTCCCTCTCATGATATTAGGCCTAGCCATGTAAAGTCAGGGGGGGGAAGGATAGATGCCAGATTAGAATAACAAGTGAACCATTCCAAAAATAGCAAATAAAAAACCCAAAAGTTGAGGAAGAAGAAGAAAATATATAAACAAACAATTGTCTGAAGTCTGGTATAAAAAAGAAAACCTACCCTTGTCACCTGTTGAACAAGGTAACCGCTAATCCCCACGCAAAGATATCCACACATAATGTGCTCGCAGTGGGGAACACTAAACCTATCGAGTAGAGAGCCATGCTGAAATAGTGAAGGATTTAAAACAAGTTGCACCTAATAAATAAATAAGAAATATTTATTTACAACTCAAAACTAGGCTGTTTGAAAAGAAAGTATAAAACATTTCATAAATCACATATTACAGCAATACCACTAAATTAGCAGCAACGTCTTTTAGAACTTATCTACCTTAGATACGGGTACCGTCAATAAATAGAAATGAGCAGCTTCATGGTAATAAAATTAAATGTTCAAACAAAAAGAAAACTGACTCACCAGAACTACGGCACTAACGTTACCTAATAATAACAATATCAACTGATACCACTGGCAATGCTATACAGTATCTACAAATGAGAGACTGAGTCTGCAGTGGTAGACACATAGAACTTGAGCCCGGGTCATCAGCTACCAACATTATCTTGATATTGGATCTTCGCATATGACCTTGTAAATGTATGCAATGTTCATTAAGTCTAGCCACATCAGTTGTGAGCTTCTTAACCGTGGTTTGTAGCGTAGTCGTGTCGTCTGAGCATATTGACAAGCCTTGATCCATGTCGGAGACATTTTTCTTAACTGTATCCAGTTCAGTACGAACTATTGCTGCATGCTTTGCGAGCTCATTTTTGACTGCTTGTAACTCCGATTTATTAATTCAATTAAAGTCCTCACTGAGCGCCTCCTTGAGTTCCGACTTGAGTTTAGATTAAATTTCCGCTCTGAGGGCAGCAAGAATCCCGGCCTTGAAATCCTCTGTGTTAATTTTTTCGCCGACCCGAGGGGAGGAGATGATGCTCCCACTTGTTGAAGAGCTCCTCGTCTTGGGCCTAGTATTTTCTCTTTTGTCAGTGACTGCGCTGAACGTTAAATCAAAAATAAAAGTTGAACAAAGTAAAGCATCTCATTCAAAGGATGTGTTTCCTAGTTATCTATGGGTCAAAGCGCAAAGAAAGTATTAAAAAAATGCAATTTCAGCAGGAGCTCGGAAAAACGTGACCTTCTACATTTGCTCACTAGCGCCCCGTTATGTTTGGATTTTTAAACCAATAGTGGCTAACCAGGGGTGGGATAATGTAAATTGGGCTTTGGTTGGATATTAGCCAGTAGCATGCAGTGTCTGATTTGTTTTTAGAGGTGGAAGATTTGTTTATGACAGTTTACTGTGGAACGTGAAAAATGCATGTACTTCTCTGAAATGTTTGTCAAGCTACTCATAGGTGGGCTGTGAGCTACTGGTAGCTTGAGATCGATCTGATAGATACCCCTGTACTATTTTATTGAAAGCACCTGTTTTATGCCTAGAGGGCAACCTTCCAAGGATAGTGTTACTTCCAACTCTCTCAGCAAGATGTTAAAAATCAAAACACTATCTTTCTGACCTGAACTTCTTCAAAATTCCAGCTGAACCTAAGTTCTTTCATCTTCCATTGTGTTCTCTATCCTTCTCTACTTGTGCGTCAGACAGTCATGGTAATTTCCAGTATTATCTACTGTAAATGGAAGAAAATTATGTGAACTCCCCTACACTTTTGACAAGTCATTTGACTTGGGAGAGCCGAATGACGTACCTTCGCTTCTCTGTTCTCACCGCTCGATGTGTGGCTGAGTTCTCTTTTTAAAAGAACACAGCTACTTCTCGGGAACGCAAGGTAATTGACCTGAGGATAGGATCCTCATAACTCAGGAAAGGTATGGCAAATAAAGACAGGAGTTACGCACATCAGTGGGCCCCGTGCCTATCTTGAACCATCTACAGGATACGGCTGAGCATCATAGACAGTATTATATATCTTTTATATTTTTCCTGTGCCTCTCATAGCCTTGATATACAGTGATACACTAGATATAACAGAGTGGGAAGCCTTTCTGTGACGCAACTGACTCTATCTCCCACTCTTCTTCTTCCATATACTGATTCCTTTTGAAATACAAGAGGAAAGGATAATGTCTTCTCTCAGCACTGTCTACCTTTGCAAGTCAAATCAGATTGAAAGGTAGAAATAAAAGCAAGTATGTATAGATATTAGATTCGATAACAACCACCAGTGAAAATGTTTTAAGGCAATTTATTATGATGTTCACGACGTGGTGATAGACAAAAGGGCATTGACGTGCCTAAATGGCACCACCGAGAATAATGACTCATCGTGTTCGGTGACGGAGAAAGGTAATTATTGTGACACATCTTGTAACCTTTTGGCACTCCTCAATCATTAGCATGTTCATGAAACACTGGCCATACCGGCTATTGACGGCTACTCTCAACCCTGTGTATCAACATATTGATCGATATCAACTTATTGTATGGTGGAATTAACCGCCATCTGTGCGCAACATACCTAAGTGAGGACCGAGGGGGTATGTGGAAATAAACTGGGTGCCTATTGCATTTCCAGGATAGTCCAGATATGGATCTTCAAGGCCCCAGGGGAGCACTGCAGCTGTGGTCTCCCTGATACGGGGTCACAAGAGGTGGCTCCAATAACAGGGAGAGATCCCCTGGCGGAGGTGGATGAATAATTTAACCACCCCCTTCCCTCTAGAGATTATTTTTAGCATCTGGATCACAATAGATAGCGAAGATAGATAGTGCTGTGGAGGTACTGTAAGGGCTTCGAGATATGGATAGAGATACGGGACTACATGGATTACTCCAAGGGAGTTGTATATATTAGAATGAGCCCATTTGATCTTGTCATTGAAGTTGAAATATGAGTCTCATTCGATAGGGGAATCAATCCACACATTGATGAATAAATTCAGAGCTGTACTATACACTCGGAAACGAGATGGAACAGGTTAAAAATCTTCGGAATCGGTGTCCCTTCCATGGTACGGTTGAGCTAACGTAGACTAATGCAATTAGCATGAGGTTGTAAGTAACAAGAACATTTCCCAGGACATAGACATATCTGATATTGGCTGATAACTGCACTGTCCAATTTACAGTAGCTATTACAGTGAAAGAATACCATGCTATTGTTTGAGACTGCACAATTTTGAACATGAAAAGTTATTAATAAACAAATTAGGCACATTTGGGCAGTCTTGACACAACATTTTGAACAGAAATGCAATGGTTCATTGGATCAGTCTAAAACTTTGCACATAAAATGATGCCATCTAGTGGCCAAAGTCTAAATTACACCTGGGCTGGAATAGTACATTATGGCCTTCCTCTTGCATTTAAAAGATGATGGTACAAAAAAATACAAAAGAACGGTTGTTTTTTTCTTTGTATTATCTTTTACCAGATCTATTGTGTTTTATTCTACTACATTCCTTTCACATTTCCATAAACTTCAAAGTGTTTCCTTTCAAATGGTACCAAGAATATGCATATCGTTGCTTAAGGGCCTGAGCTACAGGCAGTTAGATTAGGGTATGTCATTTTAGGCGAAAATTGAAAAAAAGGCGCTAATCCTTTTAACTACCGTGTTGACCCCATTTCCAGTTCACGGGGCAGTAAATATGGTGACACACTTTCTTAGTTTGCGACAGGCACTTACAGATGTAGGATCTTCATCTAATCACTCTTTTGTTGCTGATAACTTCCCTGAACAGCAAACTTGTAGTGTATTCAAGGTTTAAAAAGGCTTATGATGTTTGTAATTTTCACTTTAAAATGTCACATTTGATTTGCCCTGACGAAAAATGTATTTACCCCTTGTTATGATCTGAACAAACAGAGTAAAAACTCAAACGGATACCTAGGAAATGCTCTACAAAAAATGTCCATTAATTATAATCCACATAATAATTCACATTTCCAATTGCTGCAGGATTATTTTCCTGCTGAAGCCAACTGGCTCAAATTAAGCTCCTACATCTGTATGTAGCACTTATTCTTGATTTCTTGTTTCAAATTTTGATTATTTGTGTCCTTGTTTGACATTTTACTGCACTGTTACTAGTAACACAAGCATTTCGCTGCACCCGCTATAACATCTGCTGTACGCGACCAATAATCTTTGATTTGATTTATGTAGCACACGCGCTAGCCGTTAATGAGCCATCAATCCATCACATATTAGCAAACCACATTAGTACACTAATTAGGGCACATTCATTAATGTAAAGCGTCACTCCTGTTGTTAAGGAATTTACTCCTGTTGTTAGGGAATCTTCAGGTTGCCACTTTAGGGGGTTTTCAGCTGCCAAAAGTGAGATTGCACTTTTAAGTGTGACATTTGAAGATGTTTTAAGTCTGAAGTAAAAAAAAATATATAATATATATTTTTTATTTAACCTTGATTTAACTAGGCAAGTCGGTTAAGAACAAATTCTTATTTACAATGATGGCCTACCCCGGCCAAACCCAGACAACTCTGGGCCAATTGTGCGCCGCCCTATGGGACTCCCAATCACGGCCGGATGTGATACAGTCTGGATTCGAACCAGGGACTGTAGTGACGCCTCTTGCACTGAAATGCAGTGCCTTAGACTGCTGCGCCACTCGGGAGCCCAAAAATGTGAGGATCTTTATCGTGTGAAGGACAACATCAGAGATGATCCGAGATGCGGTTCAGCCTGTCAGCAAAGAAAATGTGTGACAGCCAAGAGTGTCAGTCAGTCTTGTGCTGTGCTGTGTGTGTGTGTGTGTGTGTGTGAGTGAGTGAGTGAGTGTCTGTGTGTAATTGTATTACTGAATAATTCACCTCTATTGATTTATTTTCCACAGGAGACTAGGACTCCTCTCAAAGCATAGCTGCTTTCCCAGGGGAAGGGGTTTGCCAAACCTGAGAACTCAACGTGTGCATGTGCCTGTGCCGGTAAGACTTGCCTGTGCCGGTAAGTCTGAACAGGGATGTCTGGTTGAGTGGGTAACACTCTCGCCAATGGAACCATAAACTGTACTTTTGACGGGGATCCTGATTCAATCCCTGCACAAACCCTACGCATTTCAGCTCCCTCTACGTTGTCTCCCTTCTTCTGCTCCCATCCTGTCCTAAAAATAATACAAGGACTTTGAAATTCCGTTATTTTCCAATTACAGTATATTGAATTTTGACTGTGGTATGTGTGACAGTGGCATATGTGTTTATGTGTGTTGGCAGCATGTGTCGATGTGCTTGGCAGTGTGTGTGTGTGTGTGTGTGTGTGTGTGTGTGTGTGTGTGTGTGTGTGTGTGTGTGTGTGTGTGTGTGTGTGTGTGTGTGTGTGTGTGTGTGTGTGTGTGTGTGTGTTTTTTTTTCTGTGTGTGCACCTGGCTTTCCATGTGTGTGTCATGCATTTTTTACCAGACTCACTTCATCACTGTTCACACCCAATTAGGTAATGAACCAAATTCTTCCAATCCCAGACCAAAGATCTGTCCTATTAGGGACACTGCACACATGGATTTACACAACCCCTAGGGAGTCATTTGCTAGAGATTATGACTAACAAGTCATGTGGAGACGCCAAACGGACAGAAAATCCTGAAATGATGTACATAATATAAAGTTCACTGTATATTTGCTGTGTGTAATAATAACTGTAGATGGTGTATATAGCCTAGTGTGTGTGTGTGTGTGTGTGTGTGTGTGTGTGTGTGTGTGTGTGTGTGTGTGTGTGTGTGTGTGTGTGTGTGTGTGTGTGTGTGTGTGTGTGTGTGTGTGTGTGTGTGTCCATCACTGCGTGTCAATCAATGGGAGCAGGATCAAGGCTGGTGTAAAGTGTTTGTTCTCACTCCTCTCTGATAGGCCTCGTCCCACTCCTTCCTCTTGCCATGGAGAGGAGAATATTTCCAACACAACCCCCACACTCACCTCCCGCACATCTAACCCCCATCACTCAATTTAGGAAAAGACTGATGAAGCCCTCTTCAATCTATTCCTGCACAGTGGACAATAGTGTGAGGTTTTCAATCAGTAGAGGAAGACCTGATGTTATTATGATCCATGTGACTTTGTGCAATTCTGATTCTGAAGAGTACAGTTTTTTTTATATCCAACTCTCTTTAAAAGCACATCTTTTGTCGGCTACTCATCTTATAACAAAGATCATTTTTTCTTAAAATAATGTTTGACTTTCTTCCTCCTGCTTGACAAGATTTGAACGAAATACAGCAACCACTGTTGTATGCCTTCCGACTACACTGGTATCAACCTTCTGTTACATTATTTGCTTCTTCTTGTTTGACTAATGCTTTCTGTCTGCGTGGTGGATCTGGCAGTGGTGATCGGTTGGTGTTTTGACGGCGGTATTGATCGCGCGCGTGTGTGTGTGTGTGTGTGTGTGTGTGTGTGTGTGTGTGTGTGTGTGTGTGTGTGTGTGTGTGTGTGTGTGTGTGTGTGTGTGTGTGTGTGTGTGTGTGTGTGTGTGTGTGTGTGTGTGTGTGGTCTAATCAATGTGACAGATCTGGGGGTGGTTCGGCCCCGGCTACCTCAACCTGCCCCACGCTGAGGCCTCTGCTCTTCTCCTCCTCCGGCCTCCTGCTGAGGCTATCGATCCCCCCTTCTCTGGGGGAGAAGTGAAGTTTGGACAGTAACATCCCACAACAGCCCGCAACTCCCTCCAACCCTGGCTTCTACTGTGAGCTGCCTTCGCAGTGGAGAGAGAGCTGGGAGTGGATTCGAGGCAAATGGGAGCTATAATGTTGGTGTTGGGATTGAAAGTAGTTTGTTGAATAACTTTATAGGGACCTAACTTTATAGATCAGACTTTTCCAGATAAGTCAAAAAGTAAATGTCCTGCAAAATGCTGCAAGAATGCGCTTTTGATTCAACGTTCTTAACCAATAAAATGATGTTAATGCAGTTGTACATAGAGGTGAGAGGATCATACTGGTCTACATGTCTTCTTATCGAGTGAAACAGGGATGTACTACCTGTGCTTGTCTAATAAGAACACCGATTTTCATTGTCTGTTGCAAAAAGTTTTTCTACGATGTGCCCAACTGAACACGACCCTGGTTTGATTGAATTGGGCCTTTAGTAAATCAAGAGATTATTAAGAGTGGAGGAGTGAACATTGCTAATGAAACCTCTAGAGTCATTGTCTGATGGACAGGAGTATAAAAGAGAGGAGGGGAAGGAAAACGAGAGGAGGAATGGAATATAGGGAAAGAGCGAAACGAGGTCTCCACTTACGCATCAAAGCGAAGATTCTGCTTCTCCTCGAAGAAGAAATCCAGGACAAACTTCCGCACAAAGTCCGGGTTCAGCGTGTTATCAATCACTTCCGTTCGGCCAAACTGCTCCGGAATGGGCAATGGAGGGAGGAGGAGGGGGAGAGAAGAAGAGAGAAAGAGAGAAATGAGGCAATACTGTAAGAGGTCACATCATCATCGTCACTTGATGGCTTGAAAACATATTCAGAATGCCTAAATAATTGTGCCTGAGGCTGGTCTGGCTAGTAAAGCTGTCGCCTGCAGCACATATCCAACACCCTTAGCGTGGTTAAGAATGGGGAGTGAATTCCACTCACCTGTCAAACCAGAATCATCATTGATTATCATAGTAATCAATCAGTGCTCTCTCAGCTTCTCCTAGAAATGGATTCAGTCCTTGACTTCAGCATTCACGCTTTATTGTGTTTTATCCTCTAGATTTTTTTGTTGTTGTCTCTGGCTAGAGCAACTTATGTATTTTTGTGTTATATCAAATCACAAAGTTTGTTGCTGCAATACGAAACTAAATATTAAGTGAGCCGCTTTGCTGGAAAATGGGCATACGCTGTCCCAATGTTCCCTCATGCTCTCTGGCAGCAGAGAAGAGCTAATGATCTGTGTTCTGCCACAACACCTGACAAACAGGTGGGAGGAGAGAAGCAAGAAGTGCTGTAGCATGTAGCTGGTATTGATGGAAACTTGGAAGATTGATGACCGGTGTCCAAATACGCTGTACTCAAAAGTGTCATCCATAAAGGACAGATCTACAGATTTGAATTCATTTCATATCTCAGCAGCATGAAAGAGCAGCAAAGTCAATAGATTTATAAGACAACTCTTCCTGTCGCTTTGTTCCGTATTTGTGTGTGCGTGTGGGCGTGCGTGGGCCGAGCGTAGTGGATGACATGACAAGTAGTGAGGTATGAGCGTCAGGAGGTGTCGAGGTGGTTGGGGAAGAAGGGTGGTGGCGGTGGCAAAGAGGAGGCGGGGGGGGGGGGGGGGGGGGGGGGGAGAGATGTCAGAGAGGGCGGCTTTTGACTTGCAGTTGCATCACTCGTTTCATCCCTCACTGCTTATTAAGACAGTCGATACTCAGAAGGAGCGTGGCCCTGTAGTATATAAACTGAGGATGCCAATCATTAAGAACACCTTTCTAATATTGAGTTGCATCCCTGCCCTTAGAACAGCCTCAATTAATCGGTGCATGGACTCTACAAGGTGTCGAACGCGTACCACAGGGATGCTGGCCGATGTTGACTCAAATGCTTCCCACAGTTGTGTAAAGTTGGCTGGATGTCCTTTGGGTGATGGACCATTCGTGATACACACGGTTGAGCATTAAGAACCCAGCAGCATTGCAGTTCTTGACACAAACCGGTGCGCCTGATACCTACTACCATACCTTGTTCAAAGGCACTTAAATCTTTTGTCTTTCCCATTCACCCTCTGATTGGCACACATACACAATTCATGTCTCAATTGTCTCAAGGCTTAAAAATCCTTCTTTAACCCGTCTCATCGCCTTCATCTACACTGATTGAAGAAGATTTAACAAGTGACATCAATAAGGGATCACAGCTTTCACCTGGTCAGTCTATGTCACGGAAAGAGCATGTTTTGTATACTCAGTGTATATACTGTGTGTGTGTGTGTGTGTGTGTGTGTGTGTGTGTGTGTGTGTGTGTGTGTGTGTGTGTGTGTGTGTGTGTGTGTGTGTGTGTGTGTGTGTGTGTGTGTGTGTGTGTGTGTGTGTGTGTGTGTGTGTGTGTGTGCGCGCGCAGATGCGCGCGCTATAAATTAACAACTGCCTGGGTCCTTAAGTTTCAAGTTAAATGTCACATGCACAAGTACAGTGAAATGCCTTTCTTGCTAACTCAAAACTTAAAACTAAACAATGCAATAATCAATAACAATGTCATACTAGAGAAAACACACACGAAACAAGAAGTAATATGAAGAACGCAATAAGTAAGTAAGTAAGCATACTATATACAGGGTCAGTTCCAATACCATATTTACAATGTGCAGTGATACTGGAGTGATGGAGGTAGATATGTATAGGGGTGCCTCCCGGGTGGCGCAGTGGTCTAGGGCACTACATCGCAGTGCTAGCTGCGCCACCAGAGTCTCTGGGTTCGTGCCCAGGCTTTGTCGCAGCCGGCCGCGACCGGGAGGTCCGTGGGGCGACGCACAATTGGCATAGCGTCGTCCGGGTTAGGGAGGGTTTGGCCGGTAGGGATATCCTTGTCTCATCGCGCTCCAGCGACTCCTGTGGCGGGCCGGGCGCAGTGCGCGCTAACCAAGGGGGCCAGGTACGCGGTGTTTAATTTGGGTCGGAATTACAGAGCCCAGGGCAGATGAGTCGAAGTTGAAGCTAGAATTGGGGTAAGTAACTGCTGATCTGAAGTTATTGTCAGCTAAAATAAATACTAGCGGATACGTTTCGGGAAAATAAAGTAAAAATAAACAACAAAATAATCACACAATAGCAAAGTTGGGACAGAGCTTACAAAATGGCAGCCATCCAGTATGGCACCATCTTAGGGACGAGCCTTTGGGACGAGCTTGAAGCAGTGTTGATATCATACTGCTACCCCCGAGAGCGGGCGCCAACGGAGACACGTTCCGAAGAGGAACTGTTATGTGGTCTGTCAAATGACCCCTCATAGTTCAAGACACTACCTCTCCATGTCGTTTAATACGTAAGCTATGTATTACCTACACCGTTTATGAAGTTGGTGATGTTTCATATCTCCAGTGACAGCTGAGACCCACAATGCATCACCTGCCCACTTTCAATTTGTTATGCTGCTTGTCACACAGTGAATAACATAAGACAACATTGTCCTAACATGTCTGATTGAAAGTGCTGCACGGAGCTCCTTCTACAGAATCACAGTACGAGCCACCGGGTACGACGACAACGAGAGAAGAAGAAGAGCGCCTTCGAGGTAATCAGTGGAAAAGTTTGTCTGTCTCTCTATTCAGTCTCTCTCCATAATGAACCATCTTGACTGCAAGTGGAACAAAAGTGGAGCGAAGAGGGGGAGAGAGATTTAGAGAATTAGAGAGAGGGAGGAGAGAGAAAGAGAGAGAAATAGAGAAAAACAGGGAGAGAGAGAAGCTCATGCGAACAGGATACCGCCGAGATCCAAAATGTATTCCAAAATGAGAGTGGCCGCCGAATGTCACTTATCATGCCGCTCACCGTGGGTCGTGAATTGAGAGCAATCATTGTTATTCTGAAAGAACTCGTTAGAAAGTAGGTTAGCATCATTAGCATCGCTGTGGCATCCCACAGTGTGTCGCTGAATGCAGTCAGGTGCTTTGGAGTTGGCCTAATGAAGCCTCTTTAGCGTCGAGGGAGACAAGAGAAAGAGATAGAGAAGAGAGGCTTCAAATGAGGAGTTTGAAGCACCCTGGTACAGCCTGCCTGCCACATGGACAAAAACACTCACACACACGAACACACACACTTCAACGAGGAATAAGCGGCTTTGAAGGCTTTGTCGTTCTGGTCCAAAAACTTGTTCCTGTGCGTTTTGGATTGTTCTTGACATTGTTTTAACTTGCTTTGGATTGTAGTCAACTTGGCTTTGCAGAACTGCTGGTGAAACTAATACTAATTATCTTGTTCCATATCGTGAGACAAAAAATTACATCTCTGCTGCTAACCTAATTGCATCTAAACATCCCCTGAGCCAACTTTCACAATTCCACACTACCTCCATACATCCTCTACTACCTATCTACACTTCTGTGTTAATCTGGCATCAAATGGAAGAAAACATCCTGAAACGGGGAGGGACTAACCTATTTTTGATTCGCGTTGCCAAATGTTTTAAAATGTTGCCTGCTCATGAACACAACCCAGGGTGGTGAGACCCATATTTCTTACGGGTGAGAGAGCAGTACAGTAGCTCTAGTGGTAGCCATAGTGGGCATCTTTCACACAGTGATTAAACTGCACCGCAGCATGGCCTGAGGTAAGGAGGGCAGCAGACTTGGAAATTGAGGCATATGGTGAAGTCCAGGCTCGGCTCCAACCTTTGTCCAGATGGATTTATTTATTAAAATAGTGTTGGAAAATAGATTGAGAGAAAAACTGAGGAGCTCATCATGCTTTTATGGGAAATTAAAGGGTGGAAACTCAGTGAAACGTTCACAGAGAAGTAACTTTTCAGCTGGCGCCAGGTTATTTTATAACGTGTGAATAGAAAATAAAGTTGGGAAGAGTAAAAATCAAACGTTTATAATTCAGCCAGTGGCGGTTGGTGACTTAAAAAGTTGAGGAGGGCAGTAAGCTTACATATAAGATTTAAGATGGTCATGCCATGGATCATTTAGCTATTTGATTTAGAATTTTAGGCATACAGTTGAAGACGAAAGTTTACATACACTTAGGTTGGAGTCATTAAAACTCGTTTTTCAACCTACCACAAACTTCTTGTTAACAAACTATAGTTTTGGCTAGGATAGTTGGTTAGGATATCTACTGACAAGAGTAATTTCCCAACAATTGTTTACAGACAGATTATTTCACTTACAATTCACTGTATCACAATTCCAGTGGGTCAGAAGTTTACATACACTAAGTTGACTGTGACTTTAAACAGCTTGGAAAATTCCAGAACATGATGTCATGGCTTTAGAAGCTCCTGATAGGATAATTTACATAATTTGAGTCAATTAGAGGTGTACCTGTGGATTTATTTCAAGTCCTACCTTCAAACTCAGTGCCTCTTTGCTTGACATCATGGGAAAATCAAAAGAAATCAGCCAAGGCCTCAGAAAAATAATTGTAGACCTCCACAAGTCTGGTTCATCCTTGGGAGAAATTTCCAAATGCCTGAATATACCATGTTCATCTGTACAAACAATAGTACGCAAGTATAAACACCATGGGACCATGCAGCCGTCATACCGCTCAGGAAGGAGACGCGTTCTTTGGTGCGAAAAGTGCAAATCAATCCCAGAACAACAGCAAAGGACCTTGTGAAGATGCTGGATGAAACCGGTACAAAATTATCTGTATCCACAGTAAAACGAGTCCTATATCGACATAACCTGAAAGGCCGCTCAGCAAGGAAGAAGCCACTGCTCCAAAACCGCCATTAAAAAAGCCAGACTACGGTTTGCAACTGCACATGGGGACAAGGATCTTACTTTTTGGAGAAATGTCCTCTGGTCTGATGAAACAAAAATAGAACTGTTTGGCCATAATGACCATCATTATCTTTGGAGGAAAAAGGGAGAGGCTTGCAAGCCGAAGAACACCATCCCAACCGTGAAGCATGGGGGTAGCAGCATCATCTTGTGGGGGTGATTTGCTGCAGGAGGGACTGGTGCACTTCACAAAATAGATGGCATCATGAGGTAGGAAAATGATGTGGATATATTGAAGCAACATCTCAAGACATCAGTCAGGAAGTTAAAGCTTGGTCGCAAATGGGTCTTCCAAATGGACAATGACCCCAAGCATACTTCCAAAGTTGTGGCAAAATGGCTTAAGGACAACAAAGTCAAGGTATTGGAGTGGCCATCACAAAGCCCTGACCTCAATCCTATAGAAAATTTGTGGGCAGAACTGAAAAAGCATGTGCGAGCAAGGAGTGTATAATTGAGTGTATATAAACCTCTGACCCATTGGGAATGTGATGAAATAAATAAAAGCTGAAATAAATCATTCTCTCGACTCTTATTCTGACATTTCACATTCTTAAAATAAAGTGGTGATCCTAACTGACCTAAGACAGGGAATTTTTACTTGGATTAAACGTCAGGAATTGTGAAAAACGGATTTTAAACGTATTTGGCTGAGGTGTATGTAAAACTTACGACTTCAACTGTTTATATTTGATGTAACATTGAATTTGGCCTTACTGCTGTTAGCCTATATAAATGCATTGAATAACAAATTGATACATGGCAAAACAGATAGTCCAAAAATAAATCAAAAGGAAGTATGGATTGGTGTCTAAATGCATCTGAGAGATATAGGAAAGCATCAGGAGCAACAACAGCAAAAACGGTTACATGTGTAACCCTGGTTCCAAAAAATCCTATTAATTGTCATTCATTTTTACATCCCGAGGAGAGAGAGAGCACATCACAATACTCCTCGTTCACATATCCTATGCTTTTGCTCCCTTAGGTTCGTTCCAATAGCATTTCAAGGACCGCTTCCCAAATTAATTTTGGGTGAACAAAAATGTTTTGATCACTCACTCCAAAAACCAATACTTATCTTGAATGACTTTTGCCAATTAAATTCTATTTGTATGAGGCTTTTTCTCAATGTGACTGTCACAGAGCATTTCACACACACATGCATGGTTAAGCCTTCCCTCTGGCTGTGTCTGACTGACAAGAATTGTGATTTATTATGGAGTCCCTAGACCAGAGGATGGGAGAGAATCCTAATAGGAACTGGATAGAACCTGTTCAGACCAGTTAAGCCCAGTTAGGCTCGGTTCCACCCTTTTAGGCCCTATTATGCCTTGATTATGCCCTAGTAATAGCCACGATCTCACTCGAAAAAATGAAACTGTTCATTCAATAGAGGGTCTTCCTTGTTGTTTCAACATCCCTGGTTCACCATCATCTGAATGCTTAGATTCCTACAGTTGGGTGCACTAGCACACGTGGATAAAACATGTACTGCTAAATATATAGATAGCTACACAGTATCTTCACCATCTGGGGCATATTTAAGTTTTCTTTTCTCATTTTATTACATGGGTTATTGTTAGATGATTGCTAATGAACTTGCGAGAGAGTGTCACATTAACAATGTAACATTGTTGCAACACAGGCATTTTGAAAAGTTACTTTTGATTGCATTGTTATTGTATATCTTCTTATGGCTGGGGGCAGTATTGAGTAGCTTGGATGAATAAGGTGCCCAGAGTAAACTGCCTGCTACTCATGCCCAGTTGCTTATATATGTATATTATTAGTAGATGTGGATAGAAAACACTCTGAAGTTTCTGAAACTGTTTGAATGAAGTCTGTGAGTATAACAGAACTCATATGGCAGGCAAAAACCTGAGAAGAAATCAAACCAGGAAGTGGGAAACCTGAGGTTTGTAGGTTTTCAACTCTTTGCCTACCGACGATACAGTGGGATATTGGTCATATTGCACTTCCTAAGGCTTCCACTAGACGTCAACAGTCTTTAGAACCTTGTTTGATGCTTCTACTGTGAAGTAGGGGGGAATGAGGGCTCTTTGAGTCAGGGCTCTGGCAGAGTGCCATTAGCTGACCAGGCGCGTTCACGTGAGAGAGTTAGCTTGCGTTCCATTGCATTTCTGAAGACAAAGGAATTATCTGGTTGGAACATTATTGAAGATTTATGTTAAAAACATCCTAAAGATTGATTCTATACTTCGTTTGACATGTTTCTACGAACTGTAATATGACTTTTCGTCTGAACCTTCGCATGGACTTGCCCGCGCGTCGTGAGTTTGGATTGTGTTCTGAACGCGCGAACGAAAAGGAGGTATTTGGACATAAATGATGGACTTTATGGAACAAATAAAACATTTCTTGTGGAACTGGGATTCCTAGGAGAGCATTCTGATGAAGATCATCAAAGGTAAGTGAATATTTATCATGCTATTCTGACATCTGTTAACTCCACAACATGGCGGATATCTTCATGGCTTGTTTGGGCTCTGAGCGCTGTACTCTTTTTAAAAAAAATCTGACACAGCGGTTGCATTAAGGAGAGGTTTAAAGTACCATGTATAATACTTGTATCTTTTATCAATGTTTATTATGAGTACTTCTGTAAATTGATGTGGCTCTCTGCAAAATCACCAGATGTTTTGGAGGCAAAACATTACTGAACATAACGCGCCAATGTAAACTGAGATTTTTGGATATAAATATGAACTTTATCAAACAAAACATACATGTATTGTGTAACATGAAGTCCTATGAGTGTCATCTGATGAAGATCATCAAAGGTTAGTGATTCATTTTATCCTTATTTCTGCTTTTTGTGACTCCTCTCTTTGGCTGGAAAAATGGCTGTGTTTTTCTGTGAATAGGTGCTGACCTAACATAATGATATGTTGTGCTTTCGTGGTAAAGCCTTTTTGAAATCGGACATTGTGGTGGGATTAACAACAAGTTTATCTTTAAAATGGTGTAAAATACTTGTATGTCTAAGGAATTTTAATTATGAGATTTCTGTTGTTTTGAATTTGGCGCCCTGCACTTTCACTGGCTGGTGTCATATCGATCCCGTTAACGGGATCCCAGCCATAAGAAGATATTCAGCTAACAATGCTGAATAACCATTATTAATTGATAAAGTGTGTGGTCGATTCCCTCCACCCACTAAGGCACTACAGGTAGACCACTTCTGTAATGAGAATCACATAATCAGAGCCATATACAGTGCATTCCAGAGCCATATACAGTGCATTCCAGAGCCATATACAGTGCATTCGGAAAGTATTCAGACCCCTTGACTTTACAGCCTTATTAAGTTACAGCCTTATTCTAAAATGTATTAACACATATTGACAAAGCAAAACTTTTTTTTTTTTTTTTTTTTGCAAATGTATTACAAATAAAAAACTGAAAAATTACATTTACATAAGCACTCAGACCCTTTTTACTCAGTACTTTGTTGATGACCTTTGGCAGCGATTACAGCCTCAAGTCTTCTTGGGTATGATGCTAAAAGCTTTTCACACCTGTATTTGGGGACTTTCCTCTGCAGATCCTCTTAAGCTCTGTCAGGTTGGATGGGGACTGCCACTGCACAGCTATTTTCAGGTCTCTCCAGAGATGTTTGATTGGGTTCAAGTCCGGGCTCTGGCTGGGCCACTCAAGGACATTGAGACTTGTCCCAAAGCCACTCCTGCGCTGTCTTGGCTGTGTGCTTAGGGTCATTATCCCGTTGGAAGGTGAACCTTCGCCCCAGTCTGAGGTCCTCAGCCCTCTGGAGCAGGTTTTCATCAAGGATCTCTCCGCACTTTGCTCTGTTCATCTCTCCCTCAATCCTGACTAGTCTCTCAGTGACTGCTGCTGAAAAACATCCCCATATGCTGCCACCACAATGCTTCACCATAGGGATGGTGCCAGTTTTCCTCCAGACGTGATGCCATTCAGGCCAAAGAGTTCAATCTTGGATTCATCAGTGCCTTTTGGCAAACTCCAAGCAGGCTGCCATGTGCCTTTTACTGAGGAGTGGCTTCCGTCTGGACACTCTACATTACATTTACATTACATTACATTTAAGTCATTTAGCAGACGCTCTTATCCAGAGCGACTTACAAATTGGTGCATTCACCTTATGATATCCAGTGGAACAACCACCTTACAATAGTGCATCTAACTCCTTTAAGGGGGGGGGGGGTTAGAAGGATTACTTTATCCTATCCTAGGTATTCCTTAAAGAGGTGGGGTTTCAGGTGTCTCCGGAAGGTGGTGATTGACTCCGCTGACCTGGCGTCGTGAGGGAGTTTGTTCCACCATTGGGGTGCCAGAGCAGCGAACAGTTTTGACTGGGCTGAGCGGGAACTGTACTTCCTCAGAGGTAGGGAGGCGAGCAGGCCAGAGGTGGATGAACGCAGTGCCTTTGTTTGGGTGTAGGGCCTGATCAGAGCCTGAAGGTACGGAGGTGCCGTTCCCCTCACAGCTCCGTAGGCAAGCACCATGGTCTTGTAGCGGATGCGAGCTTCAACTGGAAGCCAGTGGAGAGAGCGGGGGAGCGGGGTGACGTGAGAGAACTTGGGAAAGTTGAACACCAGACGGGCTGCGGCGTTCTGGATGAGTTGTAGGGGTTTAATGGCACAGGTAGGGAGCCCAGCCAACAGCGAGTTGCAGTAATCCAGACGGGAGATGACAAGTGCCTGGATTAGGACCTGCGCCGCTTCCTGTGTGAGGCAGGGTCGTACTCTGCGGATGTTGTAGAGCATGAACCTACAGGAACGGGCCACCGCCTTGATGTTAGTTGAGAACGACAGGGTGTTGTCCAGGATCACGCCAAGGTTCTTAGCACTCTGGGAGGAGGACACAATGGAGTTGTCAACCGTGATGGCGAGATCATGGAACGGGCAGTCCTTCCCCGGGAGGAAGAGCAGCTCCGTCTTGCCGAGGTTCACCTTGAGGTGGTGATCCGTCATCCACACTGATATGTCTGCCAGACATGCAGAGATGCGATTCACCACCTGGTTATCAGAGGTCTCTACCATAAACCATCTCTACCATAAAGGCCTGATTGGTGGAGTGCTGCAGAGATGGTTGTCCTTCTGGAAGATTCTCCCATCTCCACAGAGGAACTCTGGAGCTCTGTCAGAGTGACCATCGGGTTCTTGGTCACTTCCCTGACCAAGGCCCTTCTCCCCCAATTGCTCAGTTTGGGCGGGCGGCAAGCTCTAGGAAGAGTCTTGGTGGTTCCAAACTTCTTCCATTTAAGAATGATGGAGGCCACTGTGTTCTTGGGGACCTTCAATACTGCAGAAATATGTTGGTACCCTTCCACAGATCTCTGCCTCAACACAATCCTGATTCAGAGCTCAACAAACAATTCCTTCTACCTTATGGCTTGATGTTTGCTCTCACTCAACGGCAATAAAACAAAGGAGCTGATCGTGGAATTCAGGGGGAGCACGCCCCTATCCACATCGACGGGACCACTGTGGAGAAAGTGGAATGCTTCAAGTTCCTCTGCGTACACATCACTGACGATCTGAAATGATCCACCGACACAGACAGTGTGGCGAATAGCACCTCTTCAACCTCAGGAGGCTGAAGAAATTTGGCTTGGCCCCAAAACCCTCACAAACCTTTACAGATGCACAATTGAGAACATAATTTCGGGCTGTATCACCGCCTGGTATGGCAACTTCGCCGCCCGCAACCGCAGGGCTCTCCAGAGGGTGGTGCGGTCTGTCTAACGCATCACTGGAGATAAACTACCTGCCCTCCAGGACACCTACAGCACTCGATGTCACAGGAAGGCCAAAAAGATCAAGTACATCAACCACCTGAGCCACAACGTGTTCACCCCACTATCATCCAGAAGGCGAGGTCAGCTGGGACCAAGAGACTGAAAAACAGCTTCTATCATAAGGCCATCAGACTGTTAAATAGCCATCACTAGCCAGCTTTCACCCGGTTAAGCAACCCTGCACCTTAGAGGCTGCTGCCCTTTATACATAGACTTTGAATCATTGGCTACTTTAAGAATGGAACACTAGTCACTTTAATAATGTTTAAATACTGCTTTACTCATCTCATATGTATATACTGTATTCTATTCTACTGTATTTTAGTCAATGCCACTCCAACATTGCTCAATCTAATATTTATATATTTCATAATTCCATTCTTTTACTTTTCGATTTGTGTGTATTGTTGTGAATCGTTTTTAGATACTACTGCACTGCTAGGGAAAGGGGGATACATAGTTAGTTGTACAACTGAATGCCTTCAACTGAAATGTGTCTTCTGCATTTAAAACCCAACCCCTCTGAATCAGAGAGGTGCAGGGGGCTGCCTTAATCGACATCCACATCCTCGGTGCCCGGGGTACAGTGGGTTAACTGCCTTGCTCAGGGGCAGAAAGACCGATTTTTACTTTGTCAGCTCAGGGACTCGATCCAGCAACCTTTCAGTGACTGGACCAACGCTCTAACCACTGGGCTACCTGCTGCCCCAGTCAGATGCTACTGCAGTGTTGGAGCTAGGAACACAAGCATTTCACTACACCCGCAATAACATCTGCTAAATATGTGACCAATACAATTTGATTTGATTTGACATGCACTGTCAACTGTGGGACCTTATATAGACAGGTGTGGGCCTTCCAAATCATGTCCAATCAATTGAATTTACCACAGGTGGACTCCAATCAAGTTGTAGAAACATCTCAAGGATGATCAATGGAAACAGGATGCACCTGAGCTCAATTTCGAGTCTCATAGCAAAGGGTCTGAATACTTATTTAAATGAGATAATTCTATTTTAAATTTGAATAAATTAGCAAACATGTCTAAATACCTGTTTTCACTATGTCATTATGGGGTATTGTGTGTAGATTGCTGAGGATTTTTTAGTATTTAATCCATTTTAGAATAAGGCTGTAACGTAACAAAATGTGGAAAAAGTCGAGGAGTTTGAATACTTTCGAATGCACTGTATACTCCTGTAGACTACATGTTTGTCTTCCCCTCTGTGAAATCATACCCTGTCTCAGAGATGGCCACATGCTTTGACACCTGAGGACCAGACAGTGTTACCATGAGTGCATTTTCCCTGCATTTCCAGGCAAACATTACCGTTCCATTCATTTTATTCAGTACCTCTGGAGAATAACAACTGAAGAATCCATAGAACTGAGTTTCATACTGTTGCAAAAAGGTTTCAGCACCATAAAAAAGATATATAGTATATATAATTTATACTAGGACTGGGTTCTATAAGTCGAATCGATGGCGTTCGTTTCAAAATACCATTGCAAAGAAATGATATATTGTTGTGAAATTCATCACTTTTTGAAACCGATGTGACGATTCACCTTGTTACGAATCCCGCCGAGGATGGTGCCTCTTCCCGTTCGGGCGGCGCTCGGCGGTCGTCGTCTCCGGTCTACTAGCTGCCACCGATCCCCTTTTCTGTTTTCTTTTGAGTTGGTCTAATTTGTATCACCTGTTTTGTGTTTAGGTTAGGGGGTATTTAAACCCAGTTGGCCCGCCGACTTTTGTGCGGGCTTGTTTTTCTGTTTGTGTTGGTGGTGTTTCTTATAGTGGATTTCAGTCCTACTTTTATTGGACAGCATTTTGACGCGCCCGTTGTTTGTGTGGCGTCGCTGTTTATGTGATTATTTTTGGAAGAAATAAATATCCACTTGATTGAGATTACCCTGCTCTCTGCACCTGACTCTTTCATTCCACCATTGGAACTGTTACACACCTTATGAAAGCCAGCCCTATAGCATTGGGTTTTCAGTAGACATTCTCTTGAGATACTGTATGATACCTGTAAAATCTATCATTTCAAATAATTACTTTTTCTTCCAAGGGCATATATACATTCAACAAAAATATAAATGCAACATGCAACAATTTCAAAGCTTTTACTGAGTTAGTTCATAAAAGGAAATCAGTCAATTGAAATGAATTAATCAGGCCCTGATCTATGGATATCACATGACTAGGAACACAGACGTGCATTTGTAGGTCACATATACCTTAAATAAAAGGTAGGGGCCTGGATCGGAAAACTAGTCAGTATTTGGTGTGACCACCATTAGCTTCATGCAGAGCGACACATCTCCTTCGCATAGATTTGAACAGGCTGTTGATTGTGGCCTGTGGCCTCTTCTCTTCAATGGCTGTATGAAGTTGCAGGATATTGGCGGGAACTAGAACACTGTTGATCCAGAGCATCCCAAACATGCTCAATGGGTGACATGTCTGGTGAATATGCAGGCCATGGAAGAACTGGGACATTTTCAGCTTCCAGGAATTGTGTACAGATCCTTGCAACATGGGGCGTGCATTATCATGCTGAAACATGAGGTGATGGCGGCTGATGAATGGCATGACAATGAGCCTCAGGATCTCGTCATGGTATCTCTGAACATTGAAATTGCCATCGATAAAATGCAGTTGTGTTCATTGTCCGTAACTTACGCCTGCCCATACCATAACCCTACCGCTCACCATGGGACACTCTTTTCACAACATTGACATCAGCAAACCGCTCGGCCACATGATGCCATACACACTGTCTGCCTTCTGCCAGGATTCATCCGTGAAGAGCATACTTCACTAGCGTTTCAGTGGCCATCGGAAGTGAGCCTTTTCCCACTGAAGTCGGTTACAACGCAGAGCTGCAGTCAGGTCAAGACCCTGGTGAGGACAACGAGCACGCAGATGATCTACCCTGAGACGGGTTCTGACAGTTTGTGGATAAAGTATTCGGTTGTGCAAACCCACGATTTCATCACCTGTGTGGGTGGCTGGTCTCATACAATCCCGCAGGTGAAGAAGCCAGATGGGGAGTTCCTGGGCGTGGTTACATGTAGTCTCCATTTGTGAGGCCAGTTGGACGTACTGCCAAATTCTCTAAAACAGCGTTGGTAGAGAAATTAACATTGGCACAAAAATTAACATAGGCACAGAAATTAACATTCATTTATCTGGCAACCGCTCTGGTGGACATTCCTGCAGTCAGCATACTAACTGCACACTCCCTCAAAACTTGAGACATCTGTGGCATCCCCAGCAGAAGGTGCACCTGTGTAATCGCTCTTGCTGCTGGTGATTCCCTGATCCACCTTTACGCAGACGACACCATTCTGTATACTTCTGGCCCTTCTTTGGACACTGTGTTAACTAACCTCCAGACGAGCTTCAATGCCATACAACTCTCCTTCCGTGGCCTCCAACTGCTCTTAAATGCAAGTAAAACTAAATGCATGCTCTTCAACCGATTACTGCCCGCACCTACCCGCCCGTCCATCATCACTACTCTGGACGGTTCTGACTTAGAATATGTGGACAACTACAAATACCTATGTGTCTGGTTAGACTGTAAACTCTCCTTCCAGACTCACATTAAGTATCTCCAATCCAAAATTAAATCTAGAATCGGCTTCCTATTTCGCAACAAAGCATCTTTCACTCATGCTGCCAAACATACCCCCGTAAAACTGACCATCCTACCAATCCTCGACTTCAGAGTTGTCATTTACAAAATAGCCTCCAATACTCTACTCAACAAATTGGATGCAGTCTATCACAGTGCCATCCGTTTTGTCACCAAAGCCCCATATACTACCCACCACTGCGACCTGTACGCTCTCGTTGGCTGGCCCTCGCTTCATACTCGTCGCCAAACCCACTGGCTCCAGGTCATCTACAAGTCTCTGCTAGGTAAAGCCCCGCCTTATCTCAGCTCACTGGTCACCATAGCAGCACCCACCCGTAGCATGCGCTCCAGCAGGTATATTTCACTGGTCACCCCCAAAGCCAATTCTTCCTTTGGCCGCCTTTCCTTCCAGTTCTCTGCTGCCAATGACTGGAACGAACTGCAAAAATCACTGAAGCTGGAGATATATATCTCCCTCACTAACTTTAAGCACCAGCTGTCAGAGCAGCTCACAGATCACTGCACCTGTACATAGCCCATCCAACTACCTCATCCCCATACTGTATTTATTTATTTACCTTGCTCCTTTGCACCCCAGTATCTCTACTTGCACATTCATCTTCTGCACATCTATCATTCCAGTGTTTAATTGCTATATTGTAATTACTTCGCCACCATGGCCTATTTATTGCCTTACCTCCCTTAGCCTACCTCATTTGCACATACTGTATATAGACTTTTTTTCCTACTGTATTATTGACTGTATGTTTGTTTATTCCATGTGTAACTCTGTGTTGTTGTATGTGTCGAACTGCTTTGCTTTATCTTGGCCAGGTTGCAGTTGCAAATGAGAACTTGTTCTCAACTAGCCTACCTGGTTAAATAAAGATGAAATTAAAACATTTTAAAAAAATGAAATGAGCTGTTTAATCAGCTTCTTGATATGCCATACCTGTCAAGTGGATGGATTATCTTGGCAAAGGAGAAATGCTCACTAACAGGGATGTAAACAAATGAATGCATATTATTTGAGCCAAATAAGCTTTTTGTGCGTATGGAACTTTTCTGGGATCTTTTATTTCAGCTCATGAAACATGGGACAAACACTTTACATATTCCGTTTATATTTTTGTTCAGTATATGTTGATACAGTACAACATACTGTATAAGATCAATAATAAATAGTCCTTTCACTCACCTCTCTCCACTCCTTTGTCCCGATGCCTTGAACGTACAACACTACAACTGTGGAGGGAGAAAAAGAGAGGGAAAGAGAGCGAGTGGGAGGAAAATTAATAAATATCATTAATAATGAATACCAAGTACCCGAATGGTTCATTCAAATTCATGCATTAGACACAGTATGGCTTTCAGTTATTTGAATAGGAACAGATACAATTCAAATGTTGACGCATCAATTGCTTTGCATTGCACCCCGTTGACACAGATGCATTGCACCCCATTGACACAGATGCATTGCACCCCATTGACACAGATGCATTGCACCCCATTGACACAGATGCATTGCACCCCGTTGACACAGATGCATTGCACCCCATTGACACAGATGCATTGCACCCCGTTGACACAGATGCATTGCACCCCGTTGACACAGATGCATTGCACCCCATTGACACAGATGCCTTGCACCCCATTGACAGATGCATTGCACCCCATTGACACAGATGCATTGCACCCCGTTGACACAGATGCATTGCACCCCGTTGACACAGATGCATTGCACCCCATTGACACAGATGCCTTGCACCCCATTGACACAGATGCCTTGCACCCCATTGACACAGATGCCTTGCACCCCATTGACACAGATGCATTGCACCCCATTGACACAGATGCATTGCACCCCGTTGACACAGATGCATTGCATCCCATTGACACAGATGCATTGCACCATAATCTTGCAAGAATATTTCCAGAATTATATTATGCTCAGGTCCTTTAGGGAGCTAAGAGATGCCATGTTTTCATGGCCATGCTTCAATAGCCACTGAAGGTCTGCAGAGCTTTCAGACACATTCACACTTAGGCTATTAGTATCTACAGCCAGTGGTGGAAACAGTACCCAATTGTCATACTTAAGTAAAAGTAAAGACACCTTAATAGAAAATGACTCAAGTAAACGTGAGTCACCCAGTAACATACTATTTGATTAAAAGTCTAGAAGTATTTGGTTTGAAATATACTTAGGTATCAAAAGTAAATGTCATAGCTCAATTATACTTAAGATTCAAAAGTAAAAGTGTTAATAATTTCAAATTCCTTATATTAAGAAAACCAGACGGCACAATTATCTTGCTTTTTTAATTATGGATAGACCGGGGCACACTCAAGCACTCAGCCATAATTTACAAGCATTTATGTTTAGTTAGTCTGCCAGATCAGAGGCAGTAGGGATGACCACAAATGTTTTTTTGATAAGTACGTGAATTGGACCATGCTCCTGTCCTGCTAAACATTCAAAATTTAATGAGTACTTTTAGGTGTCAGGGAAAATATATGAAGTAAAAAGTACATGATTTTCTTTAGGAATGCAGTGAAGTAAAATTTGTCAAATATAAAGAGTAAAGTACAGATACCCCCCCAAAATACTTAAGTAGTACTTTAAAGTAGTGTTTCTTAAATATTTTACAGCACTTCACACAACATAGACTATACAAGCATAGACTACTGTCAAAGTGTGACAAACAGATGGTCCTTATTCAAAACAACTTTATTTATCTCCTCAGGGGCATTGCCCTTGCAATGTGGTTAGCATAACTCAGAAACCACAGACTTTGAGATGACAAAAAAGTTATACTGAACCCAGGTCTGATATGAAGATATCTTATCCAACACTGGACAGCTACTCTGAACAATATAACAGATGGATTCCCAACCTCTCCTCCATCCTCTTTTCTTCAAGATTGGGAACGTTTACAGTGCACCTCCTAAGTGGCGATAAAGGGCCACTTAGGAGGTGCTCCTTTCCCTCTTGTTCCTCTCCGTCCCCCTCCTCTGCTTTTTCTCCTCCTCCTCCTCCTATACTCTGTGCCACCCTGGCACAGCACGCCATCACGCCACATCAAAGGGGAGCACAGCCAACACGTCGCACACAGAAACCAATCAGCATAATGCATCCACCGTGGGACCAACCAGCCGTGAAGACCCAGCCCTGCGCAGCACATCCCATCCTCTCCGCTCCCTTCTTCAAAGGAAAAGAGAAGAAGAAGAAAAAGGAGGAAAAACAGGGTCAAACTAAATAAATAAATACCGAGATGGATGAGAAAAGAGTAGAGGAAGGAGGGAGGAAGGGGAGGAAGAAGGGAAAGAAAACACCTGGGTCGAGAGTTTGGGGACGGTTAAGTGGGTTCAAGAAAGAGATTGGAGCCTTCATGGAGTGTAACTGGCCAGTTGAGAGAGAGAGAGAGAGAGGGATGGAGTGAGAGAGAGAGGGATGGAAGGAGGGGGCAATGGATGGAGGGTGGTGAGAGAGGGGGTCCTGAAACATTTAAGGATTTAGATTGAGTGTGTTGTCCAATAAGGGTGGGTGGGCATCTGATGGGTTGTCTTTTCAGGAGTTCTGTCACCTGGTCAGTACAACCATCCCGACCTCCCTAGGGCCCCGAGGATAAACACTTCTAAGGAAAGGAGGGAACTGTCAAGACCCCAAGAATAGCACTTCTGAGGGGATGAGGGAACAGTCAACCATCAAGCACTTCAAATCATTAGTGGTCATCTGTAGACCATTTGGTAGAGTACTTGCAATTGTAACAGTTTAACTTTAGTCCGTCCCCTCGCCCCGACCCGGGCGCGAACCAGGGACCCTCTGCACACATCAACAACAGTCACCCACGAAGCATCGTTACCCATCGCTCCACAAAAGCCGTGGCCCTTGCAGAGCAAGGGGAACCACTAGTGACGTCACCGATTGAAACGCTATTACCGTGCACCACCGATAACTAGCTAGCCATTTCACATCTGTTACGCAATGCCAGCATTGTGGGTTCGATTCCGGCAGTTACCACCCATACAACAAATGTATGTAACTCCAACTGTAAGTTGCTTTGGATAAAAGCGTTAGCTAATGGCATATATTATTATTTCTTTTAAGATGTTCCCTAACTACTCCTAAGGAGATGAGGGCATTGACAACCCTTTTGATGGAGGGATGAGGGGTGAAAAAAAGTCCAAATGAAGATAGAATGGGTTGAGCTCTTAAAGACTATTCCAAGAGGGACGCAAGCTCTTTTTTCCCTCAATGTTAAATACAGCAGCCAATAGAACTCACGGGTAGTTTGAAAGAAGAGGGAAAGCGTGATGGCGGCAGGCTATAGCAGTTACAGAACTTGATCTCACAAGAAAAAGGTTGCACACTGTATAGTATTACACTGAGCTTCAACATGCCAAAAACATAGGGCCAATCCAAGTCAGCTCGTGTTAAAAGAGCACAAGGCTAACGCTACACTTTTCTTTCTCAGCTTCTCACAGTGCTATATGATAGCCGTCGACCCCACTCTGGCTTCAATTGAACTCTGGTTCAATGGTCTCACTTGACAGAACGGACCAAAGTGGACATGAAAGGCCAGGTTACCCCATGACCACTGAGCTTCCACCTTTACAGTGTCCCACCTTGGGTTTGAAGTCCAGGACCCCTCCGTATCCAATCATTATATCCGCTCTCCTACACACATGTGCACGCACAAACACGCACACCGTCTTTTATAGAAGGAGAGAAGGAGTTCAAGTCCATAATCCATTTGACCAGCAGGGCTCTCCCCCCGAAAGAGCAGAGGGCAGGCGAGCATCATCAATAAACAATGTGTGTGTGTGTGTGTGTGTGTGTGTGTGTGTGTGTGTGTGTGTGTGTGTGTGTGTGTGTGTGTGTGTGTGTGTGTGTGTGTGTGTGTGTGTGTGTGTGTGTGTGTGTGTGTGTGTCAGGGCCTGCATTATGGCCGGACCTTAAGGGGCCTGGCCCGCCCTCCCGTACGTCCTTGCCCATCCAAATCAAATATGTAAATATCGATAATTTATTTGACCAAGATTTGCGCTGACAGAAAGATCCATCAATCTCAGATAAAGCATCCGATAGCAAAAGCGCCCCTCTGTCTCAGTATGTGTAGCCCATGTATCTGATGCTGTCTGGCCAAAAAGAGTATGGCATGTCATACTCTTTTTGGCCAAACAGAATCAGATACATGGGCTACATACAGTAATTGGAATTATTTTTGACAAACGTGCGACGGTAAACCATTTATGGAAAAGGTGGCGCATCCAACAGGCTATAAGCTAAGCTTCCCCTAAAGTACATTGAAATACATTTGCCAAAACTATACATGCACTCTTGTCTGTACAGTAATAAATCAAATCACTCAACATGTTGAGACAAGAACAAGGGGAGGGAGGGGTGGTGAAGATATATGCACTCTAGAATACATGCACTCCAGAATGCTCTCTGCTGTCTCCTGACAATTCTTGTGCATTCATTCTTTAATTGTGTGAATGTTTTGCCCTTTGATGTTTCTTTTTATACATTTTTTCATTACATACGTCACCAGTAATAAATGTACTGTTAATCCTGTCATTTGGTTACACGAATTCCTGTTAATGCATGTATTAATTACAGTCATTTACCATTCTGCATTCTCAGAGTGGAAACATTATTTGCAGAGTTCACAGCCTGCTACACTTGTGAGAAACAAGTATTGGTTTATTTCATAAACATCATAGTGTTTTGTAAAAATGTTCATTGTCTTTTGTTTAGAGTGCTCCATGTGAGAAATGAGTATGTGCCTGGTTTCTCTGTCCTGTTAATGTTGAGGGAGTGAATGTGCCTGAGCTGGTACGGAAACTCCAAGGGCTCAGAATAGGCTAGTTGGTACAATTTTGTAAGTTCACTAGCAACAGCTTTAGCAGGACCCAGTTGATTGATTTGATACAATGTTGCACTTCACCAGCAATAACTGAATTCAAGACAGATCGAAAGGGAGTCAGACAGACGGAGTAGAGAGAGGAACGCGATTGAAAGTACGTGAATTTATATCATGATATTTTCTTCAATTTTTATTTGTTGGCTTTATGTATTTTTACTTAGTTGACAATGGACAATGGGCTACTGCTGCATTTGCCTATAGACTATCTCTGAGTTCCATGCGCTCATTTCTTTAGCCGCCAATGGATCACGGTGTATCAATGTGTCCATATGGCAGAGGCTGGTGCTCCGGCATTAGTTGAATTTTAGCTTTTAGATTTGTATCATTTTAATTGTGATTTTTATGATTAACCAAGTGACAATGATTTTGAGAAACAAAAATGTATTATTGAAATAAAACTGTTCCACAAAAATGTTCATATGAAAACTGGCACGCAGATTGTAGAAATGGTAGGATAAATTGTAAGCTTCCCCAAAAACAAAACTAACACTCACTAACACTCACTAACACTCGCCAATGAAGTGATATATTTGACAATCAGATGAAAACATCAAGACTGGTTGTGTTCATACCACATTAAAAGGTAATAGATTTTTACAGTTAAATTAGATGTCTTTACTATTAAAAAAAACATTTAAAAAGTGAAAGAAATGTGCCCCGCTATGGAAATGCCCGTCCAACGGATTCGTTCTGGCGTCGGCCATGTTGTGAGTGTGTGAGTGTGAGTGTGAGTGTGAGTGTGAGTGTGAGTGTGTGTGTGTGTGTGTGTGTGTGTGTGTGTGTGTATAACCATGGCCAGAGTCAAAATTAATCAATGAAATCACTCGAGGGCTTTGCATAGCTAGCTCCATATAATCAGGGACACAGACACTATTGAGATGGAATTACAAATCAAATCAAATTTTATTTCTCACATGCCCCGAATACAACAGATGTAGAGCTTACTGTGAAATGCTTACTTACAAGCCCTTAACCAACAGCGCAGTTTTAAGAAAATAGAGTTAAGAAAATATTGACTAAATAAACTCAAGTAAAAAATGTAAAACACAATAAAATTGCAATAAAGAGTCTATATACAGGGGGTACCAGTACCGAGTCAATGTGCGGGGCTACAGGTTAGTTGAGGTAATAGTATGTACATGTAGGTAGAGGTAAAGTGATTATGCATGGATAATAAACAGAGAGTAGCAGCAGTGTAAAAATCGGGGTGGGGGAGGGCGACAATGCAAATAGTCTGGGTAGCCATTTGATTAGCTGTTCAGGAGTCTTATGGCTTGGGGGTAGAAGCTGTTAAAAAGCCTTTTTTACCTAGACTTGGCGCTCCGGTACCGCTTGCCGTGCGATATCAGAGAGAACAGTCTATGACTAGGGTGTCTGGAGTCTTTGGCAATTTTTTGGGCCTTCCTCTGACATCGCCTGGTATAGTGGTCTGGATGGCAGGAAGCTTGGCCCCAGTGATGTACTGGGCCGTACCCACTACCCTCTGTAGTGTCTTGCGGTTGAAGGCTTAGCAGTTGCCATACCTTTTGAGGATCTGAGGACCCATTCCAAATCTTTTCAGTCTCCTGAGGGGGAAAAGGTTTTGTCATGCCCTCTTTACGACTATCTTGGTGTGTCTGGACCATGATAGTTCGTTGGTGATGTTGACACCAAGGAACTTAAAACTCTCAACCCGCTCCACTACAGCCCCGTTGATGTTAAGGGGGCCTGTTCGGACCCGCCTTTTCATGTAGTTCACGATCAGCTCCTTTGTCTTGCTCACATTGAGGGAGAAGTTGTTGTACTGGCACCACACTGCCGCTTCTCTGACCTCCTCCATATAGGCTGTCTCATCGGTGTCAGTGATCAGGCCTACCACTGTTGTGTCGTCAGCAAACTTCATGATGGTGTTGGAGTCATGTTTGGCCATGAGGTCGTGGGTGAACAAGGAGTACAGGAGGGGACTAAGTACACACCCCTGAGGGGCTCCCGTGTTGAGGATCAACGTGGCAGATGTGTTGTTACCTTCCCTTACCACCTGGAGGCGGCTCGTCAGGAAGTCCAGGATCCAGTTGCAGAGGGAGGTGTTTAGTCCCAGGGCCATAGCTTAGTGATGAGCTTTGAGGGCACTATCGTGTTGAACGCTGAGCTGTAGTCAATGAATAGCATTCTCCCCCCCTTAATGCAACAAAATCACACTCTCGCAATTTGTACTGCTACAGTGGCAAATATTTAAATAAAAGTTTATTCCAAATTAAACAAACACCCCCACCTCTGTGTCATGGTCTTAAAAGAAAACATCTTTATATGTCTGCACTTGTCATCCCGGGACTGCACCTATATACATATATACATAGACTTGGAATCACTGGCCACTTTAATAATGGAACACTAGACACTTTAATAATGTTTAAATAAAGTTTACAAACAGTTTTACTCATCTCATATGTATATACTATATTCTATTCTACTGTATCTTAGTCAATGCCACTCCGACATGGCTAAATCTAATATTTATATATTTCTTAGTTCCATTCTTTTACTTTTAGATTTGTGTGTATTGTTGTGAATTGTATTTAGATACTACTGCACTGAGCTAGGAACACAAGCATTTCGCTACACCCGCAATAGCATCTGCTAAATATGTGTATGTGACCAATAACATTTTATTTAATTTGACAGCCCCTTATATCAGCACATTTTCAGGTGTGCCAACTTTTCTTTCTACTAGAGCGGTGCTTTTGTCAGCAAGACGCATCACATAATTCAGGCTACAAAAGTGTAGACCCAGTGACAATCCCCGAATATCATAAAACTTTTTGGTGTTTTGTAATAGTTCTTTCCATTCATCAAATGGAGCACAGTGCACTGTTTGGACGCCGGAATTATTTTGAGGTGGACGAACATACGCAGGTAGCCTACTTTTTGAAGTGATTTGTTTGAAAATGTCTTGTTGGTATGAAGAGATTCGGGAGACAGCGCGCAGGAATGCATAATAGGGGTTTTTATTGTACCAAAATTATGGCGTGCCGTGTAAAGACACAGGGACGAAGACCAAACAAACACTAAACAAAATACAGGGTTGAAACCCAAACAAAAGAGCGAGGAGTACCTATAATAAATAACACACGCGCACACTGATTAACACACTGGACGAGACCCGTAATCATCTGCTCAATCCACAAAGGCACGAAAGCCCAAATCGCACAGCACATGGTACTCACACGCACCAAAAGTAATTGTAACAATAAACGACAGCCCAATGGAAACCAAAGGTCACACTTATACAAGTACTAATCAGTGGGAATCGGGGACAAGTGTGTGTAATGAAAGTTCCGGAGGGATCCATGACAGAAAATAAGATGAAAACATCTCGACTGGTTGTGTTCATGCCAAATGGAAGGTAATACAAATGTTTTTACCGTTAAATGACATGTCTTTACTATTAGGCCCATAGGAGGTCCCAGGAGCCCATAGGAGGTCCGGTGAAGAAAAATATAGATCCCCTGAATGTCGCACTCTGGAATAGTGTGTAATTTGGGAGGCAGCCACAGTGATCTGTTGTAGAGCTCCAAACAAAGTTCAATGGGAATTTCTTTCTGGCAATATTGCATGTCGTCCGACCACAGAGATCTGAGGGTATACCATCTGTCTACAAAGAGCGACTCACTATCAAAGCCAAACAAACTCCTATCCACTCACACTGACAGTAATACAACACACACACACACATCAAACAAACAGAGGCCCACTGACACAAAACATCAGACAAAAGCCTCCACACAAACACACTCACATAGACACACACACGCACACCCACTCCTGGGCCATAGTGAATTAAAAGACAAGCGGCCCAAAGCGCTTCTCTCTCATTCCCCCTGTTGTCACCCAACTGTTCTTCTTCTTGAAGGTTATTTCCTCCTCCAAAATATACTGGAAAAATATATAAATGCAAAATGTGTTGGTCCCATGTTTCATGAGCTGATATCACATGACTGAAATAAAAGATCCCAGAAATGTTCCAAAAGTTTTCAACATAAAAAAATGAAATTATTGGAAATCTTAGGCACAACAATTTTTGTATCGCTGTTAGTGAGCATTTCTCCTTTGCAAGGTGATAATCCATCCACTTGACAGATGTGGCATATTAAGAAGCTGATTAAACAGCATGATCATTACACAGGTGCACCTTGTGCTGGAGACAATAAAAGGAAAAAGGCCACTTTAAAATGTGCAGTTTTGTCACACAAACACAATGTCACGGATGTCACAGAGCGTGCAATTTATGCCTGACTGTAGGAATGTACACCAGAGCTGTTGCCAGAGAATTGAATGTTCATTTCTCTACCATAAGCGACCTCCAACGTTGTTTTAGAGAATTTGGAAGTACTTCCAAACAGCCTCACAACCACAGACCACGTGTAACCATGCCAGCCCAGGACCTCCAAATCAGGCTTCTTCACGTGTGGGATCGTCTGAGACCAGCCACCTGGACAGCCGATGAAACTGTGGGTTTGCACAACCGAAGAATTTCTGCACTAACTGTCAGAAACCATCTCAGGGAAGCTCATCTGCGTGCTTATTAAACTCACCAGGGTCTTGACCAATATTCCCTCCAAAAAAATGAGGTGCTGAGCAAATTTCGGGTCTGCTGAGCGCGAACTTGAACGTTGTGAAAATTCTGTACAACTTCCAGAGCGCGTTTACTGTGAACACTGAGGCTGTACCCACTTTAAGTTACACTTTCAGACAGTGGTCAAGTAGATCCAGTCAATTAAAAAAATTGGAGGCCTCTTACACTTCAGTGATGTAAAAATTCTAGCTAAATGCTTAGCGCATAGAATTAAACAGGTTAAGTCAGATATTATTCATCCTAATCAGACAGGTTTTTTACATGGATGATACATTGGAGATAATATAAGACAAGTACTGGAAACAATAGAACACTGAAATATCTGGGAAACCAGGCCTGGTTTTCATAGACTACTTTGAAAAGGCTTTTGATAAAGTATGACTGGAGTTTATATATAAATGCCTGGAATATTTCAATTTTGGAGAATCTCTTACAAATTGGGTTAAAATTATGTATAGTAACCCTAGGTGTGAAAGAGTAAATAATGGCTACATCTCAGAAAGTTTTAAACTATCAAGAGGAGTAAAACATGGTTGTCCATATCTATTTATTATTGCCATTGAAATATTAGGTGTTAAAATGAGATCCAACAATGATATTAAGGGATTAGAAATCCATGGCTTAAAAACAAAGGTGTCATTGTACGCTGATGATTCCTGTTCTTTCAAATCCACAATTAGAATCCCTCCAAAGCCTTAGAGGATCTAGATACTTTTTCTAACCTCTCTGGATTAAAACCAAATTATGATAAGTGTACTGTATTACATATTAGATCACAAGAAAAATGCATTACCGTGTAGTTTACCAATAAAATGGTCTGACGGGGATGTGGACATACTAGGTATACATATCCCGAACGAAAGAAATGATCACACGCCAATACATTTTAATAGAAAGTTAGCAAAAACAGCTAAAATCTTGCTACCATGAAAAGGAAAATACCTGTCTATCTGTGGAAAAATCACCCCAATTAACTCTTTAGTCATATCACAGTTTATCTATTTGCTTATGGTTTTGTGACCTAGCGACCTGCTTTCTAAATTATATGAGGAAAGAATATTCAATTTTACTTGGAATGGCAAGCCAGACAAAATTAAAAAGGGCCTATTTATATAATGAATATGAATTTGAAGGGCAGAAATGATTAAATATTAAAGCATTAGACCTCTCACTAATGCTTTAATATTAGCATTAGACCTCTCAACATGAAAATGTCTTCATGTTCAAGAATGGCCTTGTTCCCTTTATTCAGATTACTACCGCTCACTTTTGGTTATTTGAAAATGAAATCATCTCCAAAATATTGTTATTTTTTAAACAAGCCATAGAAAGTTGGTTGCAATTTCAGTTTAATCCACCTGAAAAGACAGAACAAATAATACAACAAATATTGTGATTAAACTTGATAAAATAAAATAAAAATCGATAACATAAAAAAAAAAAAAAAAAAAAAAAAGTATAATCTTTGTAAATTATATCATAAATAGGACTGGTGGAGTTGTCACACATGCAGCTAACAGAGACATATGGAAATGTCTGCTCTACCCAAAATTACAACCAACTAATTGCAACATTACCACAAAAATGGAAGAGGCAAGCGGAAGGGGGAGAAAGTAAGGAACTTGTCTGTTGGCCCTGCATTAAAGACCAACATTGGTTAAAGAAAATTGTGATCAATAAAAATATATACCAGTTTCATTTAAGGACCAAATAAATTGACAACTGTGCCATATGAATTGCAAAATATTTGGGAAGAGATTTTCGATGTACCGATTCCATGGCACATGGTTTATGAATTGACACGCAAAACAATGCTGGATTCAAAACTTAGAATTTTTCCTTTTAAACTACTATACAAAATTCTTGTAACCAATATAATGTTATATATATGGGGGATACAATCTTCCTAGATAATCTATTTTGGTACTGTCCATATGTAGCTCCTTTTAGGTCACAGGTCCAGGAATGGCTGAAGAATTGCAACATTAACCTAGAGCTAACACTGCAGCTAGTACTGGGTGACTTAAAAAGTCATAGTCAATCGATCAATAATATAATAATTATTTTAGCAAAAAATGTTATCTTTAATTTACAATATGTAAAAACTATGAGAATAGAAAGGTTCAGTACTTTTGTGAAGCATCACAGCACAGTTGAAAAATATATGGCAAATAGAAATCCAGTATGGATGGTGTTAAGAGATAGATAGGAGGGGTTGAATGGACCTGAAGGGTGGGACTAATAACAACAAGACAACAAATGTAAAACATATCAGGTCTGTAAAATGTATATAGGTTCAAAACGTTTGTGAAATAGCACAGTTAAAAATATATGACAAATAGAAATCAAACTGGATGGACATCAGAAATAGAGGAAGGCCAGGACAAAAAATCAAACAAAATATAACTGTTGTAAAATAGATTGTGTCTGTAAAATGTGTATAGTATGTATAAGCTGGAAGTAGAAGCCTAAGTGTTACTGTTTATTAGTTTACTCCAATTGGGGGAGCGGTGGTAGGGTTTGGGGAATAATACAGGAAGGTAAAAAATATTTTTTAAGTAGGCTATTGTGGCTATTTGATCATAATGGAGGCCTACGAGGAGTGGCCCACCATCAAAAACAAGAGAAAATGTATCCCATAACATTTTAACATGGAAATAGCTGTTCTGTCATTCGGCCTACAGTAGCAGCCAATGTGTGTTGTTCAATGTATGCTTACATTCCTTGAGACTTTTGAAAAAAGAACGTGCAGGGCTTGACATGATTCTGTTTATCCACTTGTCCTTCAGACAAGGAGGTGACTGATAATGTTGTTGTCGTTTGATGCAAGAAACCACTTTACAAAATAATATGCATTATTATTCCCATACCATTATTACAGAGAATCAGCTTATTCAAGACTGTCTCCAAATACAACAGTAAGACAAAAAAAAAAGCTCTTTACCTGACTCGCTGTCAAATGTCTAGAAATGTACACGTTTTGTGCTCTTGCAGGAAGCAATCACTCCCCCATTGCTGACTACAAATGATCTATAACTGGGCTAACAACTCACTAACTAGCAAAGGATATGAACAAATGTGCACACGTGGCTACGTGCAGCTCTCGCTTTGATCTCAAAACAAGCGCATCTACTCACGACTACTCATGCTGTAAACAATCCAGTCAGAGTGAATGGCACAGATCCATATATGGCAATGTCAATTTGCATATAGACCTACTGCAGTTCTGATTGGTTATTCCGCACAGGTCTGTGTAGAGCACGGAGTCATGCGTGCCAATGCAATAGAATCCTACTATGATGTGTTCTACCTACAACAAAATCTCTTGCATAGTTAGTTTAGTTTTGCAAACTAAGCCATACTAAATATTGAGTTGATTCGATCACAATTCCCACAGTAAAGGGAAACATTGATAGTGTTAACTAAGGGGGAAAACTCTAGAAACTGAGTGAAGTTCAATGTCGTGCTTCTCTGTGCAGGCTGATATTTCATCTGCATAGCAGTCCCGGGGAGCTGTGAGCCCACGCAAGCACGCAGCTTAGAGGGAACATTGGTCTTGACCTGACTGCAGTTCGGCTTTGTAACTGATTTCAGTGGGCAAATGCTCACCTTCAATGGCTACTGGCATGCTGGAGACAAGTGTGCTCTTCACAGATGAATCACAGTTTCAACTGTACTGGGCAGATGGCTGACAGCGTGTATGGCGTCGTGTGGGCGAGCGGTTTGCTGTCGTCAACGTTGTGAAGAGAGTGCCCCATGGTTATGGTATGGGCAGGCATAAACTACGGACACTGAACACAATTGCATTTTAATCAATGACACTTTGAATGCACAGAAATACCGTGACGAGATCCTGAGACCATTCATCCGCCGCCATCACCTCATGTTTCAGCATGAGAATGCACAGCCCAATGTCACGAGGATCTGTACACAATTCCTGGAAGCTGAAAATCTCCCAGTTCTTCCATGGCCTGCATACTCACCAGACATGTCAACCATTGAGCATTTTTGGGATGCTCTGGATTGACGTGTACGACAGCGTGTTCCAGTTCCCGCCAAAATCCAGCAACTTCACACAGCCATTGAAGAGGAGGATGACAACATTCCACAGGCCACAATCAACAGCCTGATCAACTCTATGCGAAGGAGATGTGTTGTGCTGCATGTGGCAAATGGTGGTCACACCAGATATTGACTGGTTCTGTGACCAACAGATGCATATCTGTATTCCCAGTCATGTGTAAGCCTAATGAATGTATTTCAATTGACTGATTTCCTTATATGAACTGTAACTCAGTAAAATCTTTGAAATTGTTGCATGTTGCGTTTATATTTTTTCAGTATAGATAAGAGATTGGTTGGAGCATGTACTGTACTCTGAAACCTGTGCACCTGACATTACCTAACACGTTTACTCTACATGCGTCAGTCATGTATGTGTGTGTGTGTTCATGTGTGTCTGTGAATGTGAGCTAAGCATGCACATGTTAACACCACATGTCATCGCGATCATTTGGAGTGGAGGAGTTGTCAAGTCAATCAGTCAATCAGCGCTGTTGCGCCTTCTTCACCAAACTGTCTGTGTGGGTGGACCATAAGTTTGTCCGTGATGTGTACGCCGAGGAACTTAAAACTTTCTATCTTCTCCACTACTGTCCCGTCGATGTGGATAGGGGGGTGCTCCCTCTGCTGTTTCCTGAAGTCCACAATCATCTCCTTTGTTTTGTTGACGTTTGAGTGTGAGGTTATTTTCCTGACACCATACTCCGAGGGCCCTCACCTCCTCCCTGTAGGCCTACAGCCTACCACTGTAGTGTCGTCTGCAAACTTGATAATTGAGTTGGAGGCGTGCATGGCCACGCAGCCATAAGTGAACAGGGAGTACAGGAGAGGGCTGAGAACGCACCCTTGTGGGGCCCCAGTGTTGAGGATCAGCGGGGTGGAGATGTTGTTTCCTACCCTCACCACCTGGGGGCGGCCCGTCAGAAAGTCCAGGACCCAGTTGCACAGCGCAGGGTCTCGAACTTAATGACGAGTTTGGAGGGTACTATGGTGTTAAATGCTGAGCTGTAATCGCTGAACAGCATTCTTACATAGGTATTCCTCTTGTCCAGATGGGTTAGGGCAGTGTCCAGTGTGATTGCGTCGTCTGTGGACCTATTGGGTCGGTAAGCAAATTCGAGTGGGTCTAGGGTGTCAGGTAGGGTGGAGGTGATAGGATCCTTGACTAGTCTTTCAAAGCACTTCATGATGACGGAAGTGAGTGCTACGGGGCGATAGTCGTTTAGCTCAGTTACCTTAGCTTCCTTGGGAACAGGAACAATGGTGGCCCTCTTGAAGCATGTGGGAACAGCAGACTGGGATAGGGATTGATTGAATATGTCCGTAAACACACCAGCCAGCTAGTCTGCGCATGCTCTGAGGACACGGCTAAGGATGCCGTTTGGGCTGCAGCCTTGCGAGGGTTAATACGTTTAAATGTTTTACTCTCGTTGGCAGAGGTTAAGGAGACCCCACAGATTTTGGTAACGGGCCGTGTCAGTGGCACTGTATTGTCCTCAAAGCGAGCAAAGAGGTTGTTTAATTTGTCTGGGAGCAAGACATCGGTGTCCGCGACGGGGCTGGTTTTCTTTTTGTAATCCGTGATAGACTGTAGACCCTGCCACATACGTCTCATGTCTGAGCCGTCTACTTTGTCTCTATACTGATGCTTAGCTTGTTTGATTGCCTTGCAGAGGGAATAGCTACACTGTTTGTATTCAGTCATGTTTCCGGTCGCCTTGCCATGATTAAAAGCAGTGGTTCGCGCTTTCAGTTTTGCGCGAATGCTGCCATCAATCCACAGTTTCTGGTTGGGGAAGGATTTAATAGTCACTGTGGGTACAACATCACCGATGCACTTGCTAATAAACTCGCTCACCGAATCAGCGTATACATCATTGTTGTTGTCTGAGGCTATCCGTAACATATCCCAGTCCACGTGATCGAAGCAATCTTGAAGCGTGGATTGGTCGGACCAGCGTTAGATAGACCTGAGCACGGGCGTTTCCTGTTTTAGTTTCTGGGAGCAACAAAATGGAGTCGTGGTCAGATTTGCCAAAAGGAGGGCAAGGGAGAGCATTGTATGCATCGCGGAAGTTAGAGTAGCAATGATCCAGAATGCTGCCAGCCAGGGTCACGCATTCGATATGCTGATCAAATTTAGGGATCATTGTTTTCAGATTAGCTTTGTTAAAATCCCCAGCTACAATAAATGCAGTCTCAGGATATATGGTTTCCAGTTTACATAGAGTCAAATTAAGTTATTTCAGAGCCGTCGAGGTGTCTGCTTGGGGGGGGGGGGGGGTGATATCCATGGCTGTGATTATAATCGAAGAGAATTCTCTTGGTAGATAATCCGGTCGGCATTTGATTGTAAGGAATTCTAGGTCAGGTGAACAAAAGGACTTGAGTTCCTGTATGTTGTTATAATAACACCACGACTCGTTAATCATAAGGCATTCACCCCCGCCCTTCTTCTTACAAAAGAGATGTTTGTTTCTATCGGCGTGATCGTGATGCGTGAAGAAACCGGGTGGCTGTACCGACTCTGATAACATATCCCGAGTGAGCCATGTTTCCGTGAAACAAAGAATGTTACAATCTCTGATGTCTCTCTGGAAGGCAACCCTTGCTCGAATGCCGTCTACCTTGTTGTCAAAAGACTGGACCTTGGCGAGTAGTATACTCGGGAGCGGTGAGCGATGTGCCCATCTACGGAGCCTGACCAGAAGACCACTCCGTCTGCCCCTTCTGCAGCGCCGTTGTTTTGGGTCGCCTACTGGGATCCAATCCATTGTCCTGGGTGGTGGTCCAAACAGAGGAACCGCTTCGGGAAAGTCATATTCCTGGTCGTAATGTTGGTAAGTTGACGTGGCTCTTATATCCAATAGTTCTTGCCGGCTGTAAATAATAAGACTTAAGATTTCCTGGGGTAACAATGTAAGAGTTGGAGTTTAACCTTAAGCCATAAGGTACAGTAACACTTGCCACATCATGCGTGGTGGCTAGACTGAGTGTAATTACCCAGAGGTGCATGGTCACTGCAGATAAGACCAACGAAAGACAGTGATTTAATTGGCCAAGTTCGGTTTGGAATGAGCACTTAGGAAAGTTTTGTTTAGTTCCTTCTGTTCCATGTTGGCAGGGAAGTGCACATACCTTTTGGCAGTGGTGGAAAAAGTACTCAATTTTCCTACTTGATTAAAAGTAAAGATACCTTAATAGAAAATGACTCAAGTAAAAGTAAGTCACCCAGTAAAATCCTATTTTGAGTAAAAGTCTAAAAGTATTTGGTTTTTAATATACTTAAGTATGAAAAGTAAAAGTGTAAATAATTTCAAGTTCTTTATATTAAGCAAACCAGACAGCACCATTTTCTAGTTTGTTTTTTAAATTTATGGATAGGCAGGGGCACGCTCCTGTAATGAATACTCAGGGAGAAAAAGGTGTATATTCATGCGCAGAGCGAGGCAGATGTTTATTAAGCCTTCGCAGAAGGCAGGAATCGTTGTCACAGGCAGGCAATGGTCAAACACAGGTAGGCAGTCAAAAACAAACAATACCATACCATGCAAACCAAAAGAACTGAACTAAATAGGGAGCTGATGAGACCAGGTGAGAAACGAACAAAAGTGAAATCAATTAACAAAAAGGGCTACGTTCCAGAACACAAAGAAATAGGGCTACGTTCAAGAACACAAAGAAAAAGAACACAAGGTTGACTAAGAAAAGAGACGCAGAACCTTACAGCTCCAACACTCAAACATCATTTACAAATGAAGCATGTGTTTCGTGAGTCTGCCACATCAGAGGCAGTCGGGATGACCAAGGACATTCTCTTGATAAGAGAATGGGATTTGGATTTAGACCATTTTCCTGTCCCGCTAAACATGAAAAATGTAATGAGTACTTTTGGATGTCAGGGAAAATGTATGGAATAAAAAAATATTTTCTTTAGGAATGTAGTGGAGTAAAATAAAAAGTTATCAAAAATAGAAATAGTGAAGTAAAGTACAGATACCCAAAAAAACTACTTAAATAGTACTTTCAGGTATTTTTTACTTAAGTACTTCACACCACTGCCTTTTGGGGGGCATTTGCTCAAGCTAAAAAAAAGTTCACCCCCCCAAAAAAAATCCTGCAACCACGGCCACAAACTCCTTGAGCAATTATTAAAGGAAGAGGGGAAAGAAGCACAATCTGATGAGTGAAGTATTTTTCTAAACTATTTAGAACTGGAATAACTGTTTTATTTAACCATGTAAGTTCACTGAGAACACATTCTCATTTACAGCAACAACCTGGGGAATAGTTACAGGGGAGAATAGGGGGGATGAATGAGCCAATTGTAAACTGGGGATGATTAGGTGACCGTGATGGTATGAGGGCCAGATTGGGAATAGCCAGCTTCTACTCTTCGGAATCCAAGATGGCGTAGCAGTCGGACGTGTGTTTTGTCTTGTCCCTTCTTGTCCCGTCTTGTCCCATGTAAATATCGTTATCTTCCTAATTTTTTCCCGTATATATTTTAATCTCACTTTCCATCTACGGACTGAATATACTTTCCTGCAACCCGCCTCACCCAATGTGGTACGGATCTGCTATTTTTATACTTTAGACCCGGAACCCCCATCAGAAGCTAGCCAGCTAACTAGCTACTAGCTAGTAGTCAGTTAGCCACTGCTAGCTACCATTATTAACTCGGACACAAGCAAGCCTCAGCTCAGTCAATACCTGCCAGTCTGCACAGCGCGATATCAACCCCGAGCATATCGGACTGCTTTTTCTCTACCACATCTCCAGATTCCTACCACAAGCTCTGAACCTTTACACCGGATCATAGCAGCTAGCTAGCTGCAATCCGAGTGGCTACTCCTGGCTAACGTCTCTGTCCCAAAGCAAGCTCCAGTTAGCCTTGAGCTAGCCTGGAGCTAGGCCCATCTCTCCGCCAGCCGAAGAGGTCCACCAGCCAATTCTTGGGCTACAATAAACATTTTGCCAATTGGTCTGGACCCTTTACTGCCGACACGGAGCCCCCCGATTCATCACGACTGGTCTGCCGACGGAATCGTCCGAGGTGGTTTCAACAGGCTCTTCCGTTGCAACATCGCCGGAGGCCAATCTGCTAGCCCCGGCCCGCTAGCTGTCTGAATCGCCGTGTCTCCAGCTTGCCTAGCGTAGTAGCAACTACTGAATCGGCTCCCTGACTCATCTATTGCTACTCATTGGACCATATGATCACTTGGCTACACATGCCTCTCCCTAATGTCAATATACCTTATTGCTGTTTTGGTTAGTGGTTATTGTCTTATTTCACGGTAGAGCCCCCAGCCCTGCCCAATATGCCTTAGATAGCCCTTTTGTTCCACCCCCCACACATGCGGAGACCTCACCTGGCTTAACAGGTGTCTCCAAAGGTTTACCTAGGTTTACCTCCATTGTACTCACATCCTACCATACACTTGTCTGTACATTATGCCCTGAATCTATTCTACCACGCCCTGAAATCTGCTCATTTTACTCTCTGTTCTAAATGCACTAGACGACCAGCTCTTATAGCCTTTAGCCGTACCCTTATCCCACTCCTCCTCTGTTCCTCTGGTGATGTAGAGGTTAACCCAGGCCCTGCAGCCGCCAGCACCACTCCCATTCCCGAGGCGCTCTAATTTGTTGACTAATGTAACCGTAAAAGCCTTGGTTTCATGTACGTTAACATTAGAAGCCACCCTAAGTTTGTTTTATTCACTGCTTTAGCACAATACGCCAACCCGGATGTCCTAGCAGTGTCTGAATCCTAGCTTAGGAAGGCTACCAAAACTCCTGACATTTCCATCCCCAATTACCACATTTTCCAACAAGATAAAACTGCCAAAGGGGGTGGAGTTGCAATATACTGCAGAGATAGCCTGCAGAGTTCTGTTATACTATCCAGGTCTGTGCCCAAACAATTCGAGCTTCTACTTCTAAAAATCCACCTTTCCAGAAACAAGTCTCTCACTGTTGCCGCTTGTTATAGACCCCCCTCAGCCCCCAGCTGTGCCCTGGCCATCATATGTGAATTGATTGCCCTCATCTATCTTCAGAGTTCGTACTGTTAGGTGACCTAAACTGTGATATGCTTAACACCCCGGCCGCCCTACAATCTAGATGCCTAGATGCCCTCAGTCTCACACAAATTATCAAGAAACCTACCAGGTACAACCCTAAATCCGTAACCATGGGCACCCTCTTAGATATCATCCTGACCAACTTGCCCTCTAAATACACCTCTGCTTGCCTGCGTCCGTAATGGGTCCGCGGTCAAACGACCACCCCTCATCACTGTCAAACGCTCCATAAAACACTTCAGCGAGCAGGCCTTTCTAATGGACCTGGCCCGGGTATCCTGGAAGGATATTGAATTCATTCCGTCAGTAGAGGATTCCTGGATGCTCTTCAAAAGTGCTTTCCTCACCATCTTAAATAAGCATGCCCCACTCAAAAAATGTAGAACTAAGAACAGATATAGCCCCTGGTTCACTCCAGACTTGACTGCCCTTGACCAGCACAAAAACATCCTGTGGCGTTCTGCATTAGCATCGAATAGATCCCGCAATATGCAACTATTCAGGGAAGTCAGGAACCAATACACACAGTCAGTTAGGAAAGCTAGGCTAGCTTTTTCAAACAGAAATTTGCATCCAATAGCACCAAATCCAAAAAGTTTTGGAACACTGTAAAGTCCATGGAGAATAAGAGCACCTCCTCCCAGCTGCCCACTGAGGCTAGGAATCACTGTCAACACCGATAAATCTACGATAATCGCTCATTTCAAAAAGCATTTTTCTACGGCTGACCATGCTTTCCACCTGCCTACCCCTTCCCTGGCCAACAGTTCTGCAGCAACTTGTCCAAGCCCCCCCCCCCCCCCCCCCCCCACTTCTCATTCACCCAAATCTAGACAGCTGATGTTCTGAAAGAGCTGCAAAATCTGGATCCCTGCAAATCAACTGGGCTAGACAATCTGGGCCCTCTCTTTCTAAAATTATCCACCACAATTGTTGCAACCCCTATTACTAGTATGTTCAACCTCTATTTCGTATCATCTGAGATCCCCAAAGATTGGAAAACTGCCGCGGTCATCCCCCTCTTCAAAGGGGGACACACTCTAGACCCAAACTTTTATAGACCTACATCCATCCTGCCCTGCCTTTCTAAAATCTTCGAAAGCTAAGTTAACAAACAGATCACTGACCATTTCGAATTCCACCGTACCTTCTCCACTATGGAATCTGGATTCCGAGCTGGTCATGGGTACACCTCAGCCACGCTCAAGGTCCTAAACGATATCATAACCACCATCAATAAAAGACAGTACTGCGCAGCCGTATTCATCGACCTGGCCAAGGCTTTCGACTCTGTCAATCACCACATTCTTATCGGCAGACTCAATAGCCTTGGTTTCTCAAATGACTGCCTCGCCTGGTTCACCAACTACTTCTCAGATAAAGTTCAGTGTGTCAAATCGGAGGGCCTGTTGTCCGGACCTCTGGCAGTCTATATGGGGTTGCCACAGGCTTCAATTCTTGGGCCCACTCTTTTCTCTCGATATATCAATGATGTTGCTCTTGCTGCTGGTGATTCTCTGATACACCTCTACGCAGATGACACCATTCTGTATACATCTGGCCCTTCTTTGGACACTGTGTTAACAAACCTCCAAACGAGCTTCAATGCCATACAACACTCCTTCCGTGGCCTCCAAATGGTTTTTAAATGCTAGTAAAACTAAATGCATGCTCTTCAACCGATTGCTGCCCGCACCCGCCTGCCCGACTAGCATCACTACTCTGGACAGTTCTGACTTAGAATATGTGGACAACTACAAATACCTAGGTGTCTAGTTAGACTGTAAACTCTCCTTCCAGACTCACATTAAGCATCTCCAATCCGGGGGGCGCTAGAGAGCGTGCTATGGAGTAGATGTGCTTTGCTAGAGCTCCGCTCTATTTTGAAACAAATTAGTATTTATCTTAACCTCTCACAATTTATAACTTCAAACAAATATGACAAAGGGAAAAGGCACCAAAAAAGGGGGCGCTAAACAAGATAATTGGAATGAGATAGACAACGAACCAATTTCAACGTCGCCGACCCATGAGGAGCTAGCTGAAGAGGCTAGCTTCCAAGAGTTCCCCACAGATCCTACTCAAAGTGACATACTGGCTGCCATAAACTCACTAAGCAAGAACGTGGACACAAGGTTGGCTGATATCTCAAAGAGTATTGGGACTTTGGCTGAAACTGTGAAGGCAACTAAGGGAAGGGTGCACGAGGTTGAGCAGACGACAGTCGATCACGAGGCCAGGCTACAGGACATAGAGAAACAGTGCGCAACGTTCAAAAATGACAACAAAACCCTGAAGGCCCGACTGTAAATGCTCGAGTCGGATTCAAGACGCCAGAACATCCGAATATGTGGGATCCAGGAGGACACTGAGAAAGGGAAACCCACTGAATTTGTCTCGGAGCTGATACTGGCATTGCTGGGGAGTGAACACTTCAAAACGGCCATCCTGATCGACCGCGCACACAGATCTCAGGCAACGAAGCCGGCCAAGGGCGGGCCACCAAGGCCATTCATTGTAAGGCTGCACTATCCCCAGACCAGGGATCTCATCCTCAAGCTGGCTAGTCAAAAGTTCCCCCTTAACTACAACGGAGCCAGGGTGTTTTTCTACCCAGATCTTACCTTGGAGGTGAGGAACCAACGGAAAGAGTGTGATGAGGTACGCAACAAATGCAGGGCGGCCAACATCCGATATGGATTCCTCTTCCCAGCCCGGTTTAAGGTGACAGTCGAGGGATCAACACGTACGTTTGACAACCCAAAAGAGGCCGATCTGTTCTTGACAAGCAAGCTTCCCGGCTGAGGATACAGAATGGCTGTGTCAGCCGGCTAAATGGCCAAATACAGGCCAGGAATGTGTTTGAATTGAATTTCCGGCCTATGTCTTTTCGATCAGAAGATCAGAAATTGGGACTTATATGATAGGTGAGATGTTGTGGCTAATATAGCATTGTTTGGCATGTCATGTTTTAGTGCCACTCACCCCCTAATGTGAGAGTTAAGTTAAGTGTTATGTAATGTTAGTTTATATGCGGAGCATCTATAGACGACGAGTTAGTTCAAGCTGTATGTCTAGACACCCTAAGGTTTGTGTGTTAGCCAAGGAGTGCTTCGTTTGGGGAAGTCACTCAGTAAAGGGACGGGAGGGGGGATGGGGTCTGTGTTTTATGTTCACTTTTATTAATACAGGTGGCATGACAAGATCCCGCACGGCGGGACGTTTTTCTTCTGAGTTTTGTATGACAGCAGCAAAATGCTCTAAAATAAGAAATGCCACATAGTGACAGAGCAGACCAGGTGGAATAAAGATAGTCAGCTGGAACTGTAATGGCTTAGGGCATGTCGTGAAACGAGCTAAGGTTTTTTCTCATCTTAAATCACTGGGTGCTGACATCGTGCTTCTTCAAGAAACGCATATTAAACGCTCCGCGCAGGCCAAGCTACGAGTCGGCTGGATCGGTCAGATATACCAGTCTAACTTTGATGCAAAAGCGAGAGGGGTAGCAATCCTGATAAGGAAAAACATTCCTTTTGTTTACTCAACCTCGATTTCAGATCCTAATGGTCGGTATATTATTGTGGCTGGTACACTGAATTCAAAACCAATAACCTTGGTCAATTTATATGGACCCAATTTCGATGATCCATCATTTTTTCAAAGGGTATTTAAGGCCATACCAAATATCTCGGATACAGGTGTTATTGTTGGAGGTGACTTTAACTGTACGTTAAATCCTCTTTTAGATAAACAGCTATCAAGGTCACTTCAACAATCAAATTCCAGTGTCTGTCTAAATACATTGATGACAAACCTGAACATTGTCGATATTTGGAGACTGACGCACCCAACAGACAGGGATTATTCTTTCTTTTCATCAGTTCATAAATCATATTCCAGAATTGACTATTTTTTGTTGGACTCCAAACTAATTTCAGCAGATGAGTCGGTTACCTATCACCCCATTCTAATTACGGACCACTCTCCTCTGTCCATGGTGCTGAAACTCGACAATATGTCGACAGGTCGGCGACCGTGGCGCTTAGACGCATACCTGTTGAAAGATGAGGCTTTTTGTCAGTATTTGAAGGAGCAGATTGCCTTTTTCCTCGGGACTAACGACACGGGGGATGTTGATGACTCCACCCTTTGGGAATCTCTAAAGGCTGTGATTAGAGGTTACATTATTTCTTATACATCAGAGAGGAAGAAACGTGCCAATACTAGGCTGAGAGAAATTGAGAGAGAGTTAGGGGAACAGGAGAACGTTTTTAGGACAAATTCCTCATATACAGTCCTTGAGAAGATCACAAAGTTAAAATATGAATACAATACCATCCTTTCGAAACGGGTGGGCTCTTTATTTGCTAGAACACAACAAAGTTATTTTGAACTGGGGGACAAACCACATAAATTATTAGCAAGACAGCTAAGGCATGTACAGGCATCTAGAGCTATTCACAAAATAAAAGACAAGAAGGTTAAAATAGTAACAGATCCGCAGGATATTAATAAATGCTTTGCGCAGTTTTACTCAGAGCTATACCAATCAAAATGCGATGCTACTGATCCACAAACTATGGAACACTTTCTCGCTGAATGTGAACTTCCTAAACTAGACAGGAGGGCAGCTGCTGCACTCGATGTAGGGATAACCTTAGAGGAAATTAACACAGCGATAGCACAATTTCCAAACAGCAAGGCCCCTGGGCCCGATGGATATGTAATAGAATTCTATAAGAAGTACTGCGCCAGTCTATCTCCACTTATGTTGCGAATGTTTAAACACTCCAAAGAAAATGCCAAACTCCCGCAAACACTGTATGAGGCTACAATAGCACTGATCTTGAAAAAAGATCGAGATTCCATGGAGATGACGTCGTATCGCCCCGTGTCGTTACTCCCCATAGAAAACAAGGTGTTGACAAAGATATTGGCAAACCGATTGAAAAAATATATTTCTGACATCATACACCCTGATCAGACCGGTTTTATCCCGGGCCGACATATATACTACAATTTGAGACGCCTTTTCAACGTAATGTATCATGATCATAAGGTTGAGGCAGTGGTAATAGCTCTTGATGCAGAGAAGGCGTTTGATCAGATTGAGTGGAAGTATATGATGTCGGTTCTGGAGTATTTCGGGTTTGGAAAGGAATTTATTAATTGGATAAGAATTATTTATGCACACCCAATGGCGTCCGTGGTAACCAATCTGGAAATGTCGCAGTCATTCCGCCTGTTCAAGGGGTGCCGACAGGGGTGCCCTATTTCGCCTGCTCTCTTCGCTATAGCCATGGAACCCCTTGCTACTCGCATTCGGGCATGTGTCGATATAGCTTCTGTTAAAATAAAAGACACACAGCACAAAATTTCCCTATAAGCAGACGATGTTCTTTTGTTTTTGTCCAAGCCTAAAACTTCTATTCCACCCTTACTTAACTTGATAAACACATTTGGCTCCTTCTCTGCCTACAAGATAAACTGGCAAAAAAGTGAGCTGATGCCAATATCACGGCCTGTGGATATGCAATTTCTGTAATCTACCCCGTTTAGAACAGTGAGGGACAAGTTCACGAGCCTTGTCATTGTAGTGACAAGAGACCTTGATCAGCTATTGAAAGCGAATTGGGACATGAAAATATATCAGCTTAAACAAAATATAGATTTTTGGAAAACTCTGCCTATTTTCCTGGTTGGTCGTATAAACGGCATTAAAATGGTTGTCCTACCCATGTTTCTTTACCTCTTCCAATGTCTACCCAATTTCATACCACAAAGCTATTTTAAGAAACTGGATTCAATAGTAGCTCCATTTCTATGGGATAACAAGGCAGCCAGAATTTCAAAGAAGCATTTATGCAAGTACAAGATAGAGAGGGGCTTTGGCCTTCCTCACTTCAAACTGTATTATTGGGCTGCTAATCTGAACATTGTGTCTTTCTGGAGGGAAAGTTTACCTGCGATGAGACAGAAGGATATGCCTTCATGGCTTTTGATCGAGCAGGCCTCCTGTCAACGTTCCTCACTCCCTGCACTTGTTAATAGCCCATCATATGTGAAAAAAGACACTTATGACTCTAATCCAGTCATTTGTCATACGTTTAGGATCAGATTAGGTATTCTGGAAACAGATTAGGTATTTTCTTAATATACCCACTGTCTACATAGACAGCCCAATTTGCCTGAATCATGCTTTCCACCCTGCATTGGATGATGTGATGTTTTCACAGTGGAGGGAGAAGGGGCTCACAACAATTGGGAATCTATACATAAATGGTCAGTTAGCTTCATTTCAACAATTACAGGCAAAGTTCAACATGCCAACAACATATTTTTTCAGACACCTCCAAATCAGGAATTTCTTAAGGACACATATCCCACAGTATGGCATGAAGCCAAATAGTCCTACATTAGATAGCTTGATCCTTGTCAAACCCCATTCAAAAGGGTCGGTCTCTAGGCTGTATGATGTGCTATAGGCCCACATAGAGGTATCCACAGACACCATTAAAGGGGCTTGGGAACAAGAACTTGGTTCAGAAATCTCAAATGAGGACTGGGTAGAAGCTCTCAGGAATATAAACCACAGTTCAGTGAATGCCAGACACAACCTTGTACAGTTTAAGGTGATACACAGGTTACACTACTCAAAAGTAAAACTGCATAAAATATTCCCGGACACCTCACCACTATGTGAGAGGTGCAAGCAGGATGAGGGGGCGTTGACCCACTTATTCTGGACATGCCCTAAGTTACATGCTTACTGGGCTCTCATTTTTGATTACTTATCTAAGGCCTTTGATAGAGTTCTAGTCCCAGACCCATTGATCGCTCTGTTTGGTACAGTTGATGGGAATAACCAGGAAGGGAAAGCTGTCTCTCTTTGTACGAGCAGAAAGGCTCATATTGCAATTTTGGAAATTGGAGACTGTACCTACCTTTGAAAGGTGGTTACGGGATTTAGGGAATGTAATACATATGGAAAAGATTCGATACAACACCTCCAATAGAAGTCCAGTGTTTTACAAAATATGGCAGCCGATACTGGATAAATGATCTAGTCCCGCTTCATAACTGGGCTGACGATCTGCTGCTACTCTGTGCTGTACTCCACTCAATATTTATTTTTGGCTTAACTACACCGCTTGTAATGACTATATGCTGTCTTCTTATACATGTACCACCTAATAGGATTTTGTTTTATTTTGTGTATGTGTGAGTTAACTTTTGTTTTGTCCTCTAAATTGTCCATCCCATTCAACAGTACAATGAATGTCATTGTTTGTATTGCTGTCTTTTTATTTTATTTTTATTGGAAAATAATAAATATATATATTTTTATTAAAGAATCTCCAATCCAAAATTAAATCTAGAATCGGCTTCCTATTTCGCAAAAAAGCCTCCTTCACTCATGTAAAACTGACCATCCTACCGATCCTTGACTTCGGTGATGTCATTTACAAAATAGCCTTCAACACTCTACTCAGCAAACTGGATGTAGTCTATCACAGTGCTATCCATTATGTCACCAAAGCCCCATATACTACCCAGCACTGCGACCTGTACGCTCTCGTTGGCTGGCCCTCGCTACAGATTCGTCACCAAACCCACTGGCTCCAGATCATCTATAAGTCTTTGCTAGGTAAAGCCCCACCTTATCTCAGCTCACTGGTCACCATAGCAACACCCACCCGTAGCACGTGCTCCATCAGGTATATTTCACTGGTCATCCCCAAAGCCAATTCACCCTTTGGCCGCCTTTCCTTCCAGTTCTCTGCTGCCAATGACCGGAACGAATTGCAAAAATCACTGAAGCTGGAGACTTATATCTCCCTCTCTAACTTTAAGCATTAGCTGTCAGAGCAGCTTAACAATCACTGTACCTGTACACAGCCAATCTGTAAATAGCACACCCAACTACCTCATCCCCATATTGTTATTTATCTTCTTGCTCTTTTGCAACTCAGTATCTCTACTTGCACATCATCATCTGCACATCTATCACTCCAGTGTTAATGCTAAATTGTAATTATTTCGCCTCTATGGCCTGGCCTATTTATTGCCTTTACCTCCCTACTCTTCTACATTTGCACACAGTGTACATACAGTATATTTTTTATATTGTGTTATTGATTGCACGTTTGTTTATGTGTAACTCTGTGTTGTTGTTTTTGTCGCACTGCTTTGCTTTTCTTGGCAGTTGTAAATGAGAACTTGTTCTCAACTGGCCTACCTGGTTAAATAAAGGTGAAATAAAAAAAAATGTAAACTCTTACAATGTGCCATGGGATATTTTTTTTACATTTATTTTTTATTTAACATTTATTTAACTAGGCAAGCCAGTTAAGAACAAATTCTTATTTACAATGACGGCCTAGGAACAGTAGGTTAACTGCCTTGTTCAGAATGACAGATTTTTACCTTGTCAGCTCAGGGATTCAATCAGAGCACACCCGTTTAACATCCCACCCGAAAGACAGCACCCTACATAGGGAAACGTCCCCAATCACAGCCCTGGGGCATGGGGATATTTCTTTAGACCAGAGGAAAGAGTGCCTCCTACTAGCCCTCCAACACCACTTCCAGCGGCATCTGGTCTCCCGTCTAGGGACCGACCAGGACCAACCCTGCTTCCGAAGCAAGCCAGCAGTGGGATGCAGGGTGGTATGGTGCTAGCCAAATGCTGCACTTACAATATTAACAATGGACAACACAATTCCAGTTAAAATAGAAGATCGCAAGAAATACAGTAGCCTACCATTACTATATCCAAACCAACTCCATTTGTTGCCACTATCATGTATCCCAGTGGTTTGCAAACTTTTTGACCCATGACCCCTAGAAAAAGGAGTGGTACAAAACGTGCAACCCCCCCGTGCACGCACATGCATGTATGCATACGTGAACATGCGCACACATTTACTGTGCAAATGTAGCCTATCATTACAGCCATAAAAGGTGATGCATTTTCAAAACGCAAGATAAGCATGTCACTTCAAAATCATACGGCTACTTGTAGCAGAGGTTGCGGAATCGGATGGAAAGCATATTCTGTCTGCACCACGCCATCACTGCCAGCACAGTAGCCCTGTTCTTCCTCAAAAATATCGTAATAAATTCACAATGTTACATCTTCATCCCATTATACTGAAGGCAGTGCAATGTTACAGCTGCTTATCTTTAGACATTAGCCAGTAGGCAGCTAATATCCAGCAACTTCGCACAGCCATTGAAGAGGAGGAGGACAACATTCCACAGGCTACAATCAACAGCCTGATCAACTCTATGCAAAGGAGATGTGTTGCGCTGCATGAGCCAAATGGTGGTCACACCAGATATTGACTGGTTCTGTGACCAACAGATGCATATCTGTATTCCCGGTCATGTGTAAGCCTAATGAATGTATTTCAATTGACTGATTTCCTTATATGAACTGTAACTCAGTAAAATCTTTGAAATTGTTGCATGTTGTGTTTATATTTTTTTCAGTATAGACCTGAGCATAGACTGAGTATAGACAGGCCTATTTATTGCCTTACCTCCCTAGTCTTACCTCATTTGGACACACTGTATATAGATTTCTTTATTTTGTGTTATTGACTGTATGTTTGTTTATTCCATGTGTAACTGTTGTTGTTTGTGTCGCACTGCTTTGCTTTATCGTGGCCAGGTCGCAGTTGTAAATGAGACCTTGTTCTCAGCTGTCCTACCTGGTTAAATAAAGGTGAAAGAAATAAAAATATATAAAATTGAAATGGTTGATAGAATGCTAAGAGTGTGCAAAGCTGTCATCAAGGCTACTTTGAAGAATCTCAAATATAACATATTTTGATTTGTTTAACACTTTTTTGGGTTTCTGCATGATTCCATATGTGTTATTTCATAGTTTTGATGTCTTCACTATTATTATACAATGTAGAAAAAAGTAAAAAATAAAGAAAAACCCTTGAATGAGTAGGTGTGTCCAAACTTTTGACTGGTACTGTATATGTATTTTGGAGATTGGAAGGACAAAAGGGGCATGTGATCTGCACAGGTGAAGCCCTATTTCTGGACATGCCTGTATCTTGGTATTTGGGGTACTATGGAATCTGTTCAATTGTTCTACTTTGAGAATTAGAATTGGAACAGTAGAATGTCATCTATATGGTATACATGCTATGCAGATGATGGAATGGCATTATGTTATCAGCAGGGTTGGGGACAATTCCATTTCAATACCAGTCAATTCAGGAAGTATACTGAAATTCAAATGATCTTTAATGCTTTTCAATGAGGAAAATGTGGAATTTGATATACATTTTGACTTAACATTTTTCATTGAAATGGAATTGACCCCAACCCTGGTTATAAGCTTATCATAATAATTTGTAAGTGTTTAGAAGAAAGGCTTTGCAATCCTTGTAGAACATGCAACACATACCAGGGTCTGATTTGGAGAAGGTGTCCATATTCAGCAGGTTCCTGTTTGAATGAAAGAGACGGTGGGAAGTTAGAAATGACACAAAACAAGATAACAAACTGAGCGTCATGCTAGCCTGAGTGCCAGATGTGTTTGTGCTGTCTTGCCTATCATCATACAGTACATGGATAACACAATGAATAGCAGACATAGACCTTACTTAAATTAAGTTGTTTGTTAAATTAAATAACCACAATTGAATCTCCCACTCCTGTGTGAGACCTGTAACTGCCTGTATAGAGAGTGCTGCCATTTTAAACTGAAGACCAGGATGACAGAGAAGGGAAGGGGGGATATAACACCTCTCTAGGGGTGGGATCCTCCAGGGGCTTTAGACTCAGAGGAAGCTGTGTGTATGCATGTCTCAGGCTGGTGAGGTGTAGCTGGTAGCTGCTGGCAAATGAAGGAACAGGTATTGGGGGATTTGCTCTGCTTTTCTTTGGTATAATCATATGTACGGGATACACATGGTATACACCATTGAATGAAATCCTTACTTGCAGGTTCCTTCTCGATAATGCAACAACATTGTATAATAAAAGAATACAAAAGTAAATTGCTCAATAGAATATAATTAAGCCATAAGGCCCAAGGGGATGTGGATATATGGCCAATATACCACGGAAGAGGGCAGTTCTTACGCACGACGCAACGCAAAGTGCATGGTTACAGCCCTTAGCCGTGGTATATTGGCCATATACCACAAACCCCCGAGTTGCCTTATTGCTATTATAAACTGGTTACAAACGTAATTCAGTAAAAATGAATGTTTTTGTCATGCCCGTGGTTTACCACGGCTTTCAGCCAATCGGCACTCAGGGCTCGAACCACCCAGTTTATAATAAATATTTTAGCATACGTATAATACTGGAAGGCACCATTTATAGTCCAATATTTAAACATGTTTGGGGGAAGAGGGGATTGCAGGGCAAGTGTTTAAATTGTGCAGTATTTAGCAATCATAAGAAGAGTCTGGTGGCAGCTGTTGAGATGTGTGTGTAGCATGAATGTATATGTGTGTGTCTGTGTGCATGAGTGAGTGCATGTGTGCTAAGGTGCGGCGAATCAGAGCAGGTGGTCTGTCCAGTTCAAGTGTTCAGCAGACTGATGGCTTGTAGATAGAAGCGGTTTCTGAGCCTGTTGGTATCAGACCTCATCTTCCGATATCGTAGGCCCTACGGTTAGGGAGTGAACAGCTCATGGCTGTGTGTGGTCCTTGAAGATGCTGTGGGCCTTTCTCAAGAATCGTTTCAAGTTGATGTCCTGGATGGGTGGAAGCACGGTCCCAGTGATGTACTGGGTCGTCTTCACCACCCGCTGGGGGGCCTTGTGGTCGTGGACGGAGCAATTCCCGTACCAGGCTGCGATGCAACCGGTCAGGACGCTCTCAATGGTGCAGCGGTAGTATTTGGAGAGGACCCAGGGTAGCATACCGAAATTCTTCAGCCGTCTTAGGAAGTAGAGACGTTGTTGTGCCCTCGACAAGAGTGGTGGTGTTGGTTCATTTCAAGTTCTCAGTGATGTGGACGCCGAGGAACTTAAAACTGCTGACTCTCTCTAATGCAGTCCTGTTGATGTGGATCGGGTCATTTTCCCTCCTCTGCTTCCTGAAGACAACAATCCACTCCTTTGTTTTGCTGACATTGAGGGAGAGGTTGTTGCCCTGGCACCACAACACCAGTTCACTTACATCCTCCTTATAGGCTGATTTGTCGTTGTTGGCTATCAGGCCTAGAACTGTGGTGTTGTCAGCAAACCTGATGATGGAGTTGGTGTCGTGCAAAGCCACGCAGTCGTGATTGAACAAGGAGTACAGCAGAGGGCTGAGGACACACCCCTGGGGTTCCCTGTGTTAAGAGTCAGTGTGGAGGAGGTGTTGTTGCCAATACTCAAGCTTTTGTGGTCTCCCCAATAGGAAGTCCAGGATCCAGTTGCAGAGAGTGGTGTCCAGACCCAGGACTCTGAGCTTGGTGTCGAGCTTGGAGGGAACAATAGTGTTGAATGCTGAACTGTAGTCAATGAACAGTATTCTCACATACTGTATGTGTTCCTCTTGTCCAGATGTGTTACGGCCGTGTGAATAGCGATGGAAATGGCATCTTCCATGGATCTGTTGGAGTGGTAGGCAAATTGGAGTGGGTCCAGTGTGATGGCCATGATGTGGGCCATGACCAGCCTCTCGAAGCACTTCATGATGACCGGGGTGAGTGCGACGGGGCGATAGTCATTTGGGCATGTCACCTGTATTCTCTTGGGCACTGGGATGATGGTGTTCTCCTTGAAGCACGTGAGGATTACAGCCTGGGACAGGAACAAGACACCCGCCAGCTGGTCAGCATACACTTGGCCAGGGATGCCATCTGGGCCAGCAGTTTTGTGAGTATTCACTCTTTTGAGAGTTTTCCCCATGTCAGCCTCAGAGAGCGAAAGGTCGTCCGGAGCAGCTACAGTCTTCCTGGATGGCTCAGTATTGTCTCCCTTGAAGCAAGCGTGGAGTGTGTTAAGCTCATATGGGAGGGAGGATTCGGTGGGCACCACACAGCTGGATTTGCCTTTGTAGTCCATGTTAATCTGTAGTCCTTTGTTGTCGAAACATCAATTCAAGTTTGATTCTGTATTGTCTTTTTGCGTCCTTAATGGATTTGCGGAGCTCGTACCTACTTTCCTTGTACGTGTCTCGCGCTACTGAGTCATTTGGGTTTGTTCTGATGACATTGAATGCTGCAGTCCGGGCTCTCAGCATGGTATGGATATCTCAGTTCATCCACGGGTTTTTGGTTGGGGTATGTCCGGATTGTTATTGTAGGTATAACATCATCAACACATTTCCTAATGAAGCCTGTGACTGACGATGTATACTGAACAAAAGTATAAATGCAACATGCAACAATTTCAACGATTTTACTGAGTTACAGTTCACGGAAGGAAATCAGTCAATTAAAATAAATAAATTAGGCCATAATCTATGGATTGCACATGACTGGGCCTGGGAGGGCATATGCCTGCTCACTTGGGAGCCAGGCCCACCCACTGGGGAGCAAGGCCCAGCCAATCAGAATGAGTTTTTCCCCACAAAAGGGATTTATTACAGACAAATAGTCCTCACTTTCATCAGCTGTCTGGATAATTGGTCTCAGACGATCCCGCAGGTGAAGAAGATGGATGTGGAGGTCCTGGGCTGGCGTGGTTACAAGTGTGTGGTTGTAAGGTCGGTTGGACTTACTGCCAAATTCTCTAAAATTACATTTGAGGCGGCTTATGGTAGAGAAATGAACATAAAATTCTTGGCAACAGCTCTGGTGGACATTCCTGCAGTCAACATGCCAATTGCACGCTCCCTCAAAACTTGAGACATCTGTGGCATTGTGTGGGGTGACAAAACCGCACATTTTAGAGTGGCCTTTTATTGTCGCCAGCACAAGGTACACCTGTGTAATGATCATGCTGTTAATCAGCTTCTTGATATGCCACACATGTCAGGTGGATGGATTATATTAACAATGGAGAAATGCTCACTAACAGGAATGTAAAAATAATGTGTGCACAATAAGCTTTTTGTGTATATGGAACATTTCTTGTATCTTTTATTTTATTTTAATATTTTTTTTATTTAACCAGGTAGGCTAGTTGAGAACAAGTTCTCATTTGCAACTGCGACCTGGCCAAGATAAAGCAAAGCAGTTCGACACATACAACAACACAGAGTTACACATAGAATAAACAAACATACAGTCAATAATACAGTACAAAAGTCTATATACAGTATGTGCAAATGAGGTAGGATAAGGGAGGTAAGGCAATAAATAGGCCATGGTGGCGAAGTAATTACAATATAGCAATTAAACACTGGAATTGTAGATGTGCAGAAGATGAATGTGCAAGTAGAGATACTGGGGTGCAAAGGAGCAAGATAAATAAATAAATACAGTATGGGGATGAGGTAGTTGGATGGTAGTTGGATGGATCTGTAAGCTGTTCTGACAGCTGGTGCTTAAAGCTAGTGAGGGAGATATGAGTCTCCAGCTTCAGTGATTTTTTCAGTTCGTTCCAGTCATTGGCAGCAGAGAACTGGAAGGAAAGGCGGCCAAAGGAAGAATTGGAAGAAAGGAAGAATATACCTGCTGTAGCACGTGTTACGGGTGGGTGCTGCTATGGTGAACAGTGAGCTGAGATAAGGCGGGGCTTTACCTAGCAGAGACTTATAGATGAACTGGAGCCAGTGGGTTTGGCGACGAGTATGAAGCGAGGGTCAGCCAACGAGAGCGTACAAGTCGCAGTGGTGGGTAGTATATGGGGCTTTGGTGACAAAACCGATAGCACTGTGATAGACTGCATCCAGTTTGTTGAGTAGAGTGTTGGAGGCTATTTTGTAAATGACAACGCCGAAGTCGAGGATCGGTAGGGTGGTCAGTTTTACGAGGGTATGTTTGGCAGCATGAGTAAAGGATGCTTTGTTGCGAAACAGGAAGCTGATTCTAGATTTAATTTTGGATTGGAGATGCTTAATGTGAGTATGGAAGGAGAGTTTACAGTCTAACCAGACACCTAGGTATTTGTAGTTGTCCACATATTCTAAGTCAGAATGGTCCAGAGTAGTGATGATGGACGGGCGGGCAGGTGCGGGCAGCAATCGGTTGAAGCATGCATTTAGTTTTACTTACATTTAAGAGCAGTTGGAGGCCATGGACGGAAAGTTGTATGGCATTGAAGCTCGTCTGGAGGTTAGTTAACACAGTGTCCAAAGATTTTCATGATTGTGTTTTTTATTTTTGTATTCTCTTGGTGAATTTTCTATGCTCCTATGCTGACATGATTGTGTAATTGTTATGTAATTGTAAGATGTAGGACTCTCTCGCAAAAGAGGCCTTGGTCTCAATGGGACTCTAGGGTCTGGATCGACCATTTTGTTGTGAGAATGACTACCTCTCCTACTTGTCTCATCCCTTCCTGGCCCAATGGGGACATGAGGAGAACACATCCAATCAGAGTGCACCCCTGCTGTGATTGACATTCTCTCACACCGCCGCCCCATCGCCAGCTCAGTGTTGACCTACTTGTTATCTTCTGTTAAACCACTGAGGTCACCTCAAGAGCACGCTATGGTTGTCTCTTGAGAAAAAGCTTCACCACCTATTTAGTTTAGCGAATTCAGGGGGTAACCCCGACCTGGACTCGAACCCAGGTCCAGTGACTGTCTGGCCAACACCTTGCACCAAGAGGTTTGAACCTCTGGACGAGGTCACTACGTGTTGGGTTAAGGTCGCTACACTACCCCCTTCCTTCGGTAGAGCATGTCCCCACGCTTCTCTATACCAAGTCCCTCACGTGTACACGCCTTAATATGTATATCAAAGGTAGTGTTCAGGCCGAAGCAACGTAAGATGGTAGAGGACGGAGTACAAAACATTACAATTCTTAATAAAAAAGTACAATTCATTAAAACCTGTCAAGCATGGATTGTTTGAACAAAGTAAAAGAGGCGATGATTTTTCACATCATAAGAAGATTGTTGAATAATGTACTGGAACTATATGACTTAAAACACTGCTTTTCGCAGTGCCTAAACAAAGATGATTATATAGTTTTACGACTGCAATACATTTACCACCTGCTTATTTCACATAATCATATTCAACATTATTATGTAAGGCATAAAGAATGAGGGGTTATGAGTTCTCTGGACATAATTCACAACGTGGAAGGGGTAACGCACCTCCTGGAAGCGGCATATTTTGACAAACTTGTTTTTCTGATATAAAAAATCTGAATCGACTATTCAGCCAAACAGTGGTAAGTGTAGTTGTGTTTTTTTATTTAACCTTTATTTAACTAGCCAAGCAGCAACTAAAGAGAGAGCCACCAACACAGAAAATAGTGAGGCGCTGGACAGAGGCCTCAGACTCAATGCTGCAGGACTGTTTAGAGAATACTGGAGATTCATTTACCCAGGACTCATCCATCAACATTGAGGAATATATACTGAACAAAAATATAAACGCAACAAATAAAGTGTTGGTCCTATGTTTCATGAACTGAAATAAAAGATCCCAGAAATGTTCCATACCCACAAAAAGCTTATTGTGCACAAATGTGGTTACATCCCTATTAGTGAGCATTTCTCGTTTGCCAAAATAATCCATCCACCTGACAGGTGTGTCACACAACACAATGTCACAGATGTCTCAAGTTTTGAGGGAGCATGCAATTGGCATGCTGACTGCAGGAATGTCCACCAGAGCTGTTGTCAGAGAATTTAATGTTCATTTCTCTACCATAAGCTGATGTCAACATTGTGAACAGAGTGCCCCATGGTGGCGTTGGGGTTATGGTATGTACAGGCATAAGCTACGGACAACGAACACAATCACATTTTGGCAATTTGAATGCATAAAAATACAGTGAGATCCTGAGGCCCATTCTGAAGCTCATATTTTTTAATTAAGGTGTCTGTGACCAACAGATACAAATCTGTATTCCCAGTCATGTGAAATCCATAGATTAGGGCCTAATTTATTTATTTCAATTGACTGATTTCCTCATATGAACTGTAACAGTAAAATCAATGAAATTGTTGTATGTTGCATTTATATTTTTGTTAACTTCTCTAGGCTAGGGGGCGGTATTTTAACATCCGGATGAAAAGCGTGCCCAAAGTAAACTGCCTGCTACTCAGGCCCAGAAGCTGGGAAATGTATATTATTAGTAGATTTGGATAGAAAACACTCTGACGTTTCTAAAGCTGTTTGAATGATGTCTGTGAGTATAACAGAACTTATTTGGCAGGTGAAACCCCGAGGACAAACCATCCATGAAAAAAAAATTTGCGGTCACTCTCTTTTCAATGGGTTTTCAATGGGAATCTAGAATTCTAAGGCAGTTGCTTGCAGTTCCTATCGCTTCCACTGGATGTCAGCAGTCTTTAGAAATTGGTGATGTTTTTCCTTTGTGTAATGAAGAAGTAGCCCTGTTCAGAACGAGGGTCAAGTGAAGTGTACTGTTGAGGTTGAGGCGCGTGACCTGAAAGCACGCTCCACTTTGTTTTACTCCGGTATTGAACGCAGATTATCCCGTCTTAAATTCTATTGATTATTTACGTTAAAAAATACCTAAAGTTGTATTAGGAAAGTTGTTTGAAATGTTTGGACAAAGAATACAGGTAACTTATGAGATATTTTGTAGTCATGGTGCACGAGTTGGAACCGGTGATTTTCTGGATCAAACGAGCCAAATAAATTGACATTTTGGATATATAACAACGGAATTAATCGAACAAAATGACCATTTGTGATGTTTATGGGACATATTGGAGTGCGTTGAATTTGGCGCTCTGCCATTTCACCGGACGTTGTCAAATTGATCCCGTTAACGGAATTTGAGCCATAAGAATTAAGTATATTTGGTTTGGAATACCCTTCAATATGACAGCAGAATCCACATTATGCTATGATAGAGAGATACTTATGAGGCTTTCATAAACATAAATTGTGACTCATTTCAAGAAATTAGGCATATGTCGCGCGTCACTATTTCACGGAGCAACATTTTAAAGTAAGCTTTTTTTTAAATCAAAATAAATCATTTTTTTGGCAGAAATGCCTTCTGGAACATATGAACTTTCATTACCTTAATAACAATCACGTGGTAGAACTGCATAAGTGTTGCTCTCCACTTTCTGGAGGACCGAGTTTTGAAATCAGTGGAATTAGAGTATGATAGCTAAGGAGATGAAGAAAATTCAGGCGTTTGATTGCAAATATGCAGACGGAGTCGAAAAGAGAACACACAGAAGGCTCCGGATTACAGCTTCAAACTAAGAGCAACCATGGTGTCCATGACAGAGAGGGAGCAGCGTCCATCCATGTACACAGGTAAGAGAGTCTAGCTAGCTACATTTTCAGATATTACACGTTTCGAATTTAGTCAGAAAGTCGTTTTCATTTCAAGTTAAAATGTACTGTTAGCTAGTTAGTTGGCTGGCTAGCTAGCTAACGTTACGTGTATGATCTGTGTAGTAATATTATTTGTATCTTAGAGCCATTTGCATTGCTAGTTATAGCCTAATGTTAGCTAGCTAATATTGAACCTATTTGGTTAGCTACCTATAGATTCATGCAGGGTGGTAACGTTAAGAGTTGGGATTATGGTTCATTGTTGAGCTAGCTACATGTCTAAACAAAAGACTCTATTTCAATGGAATGTTGATGATCTCACTGTGACAACTGTCGATAGACGTAACTGGTAAATTCGCACTGGCTATCTACTCTGATTTCAGATCACTCTCGTCTGAGTGTGCCAGAGTGCAGAATAACTGACGAATTTATGAACGCTCAACACCTGTTGAATATGGCCGGTGTCAGTAAACGTTGGCAAAAAAGCGTCATTAAATTGCTGCCAGCAGCACAGATGCAGTCACCAACGCTCTGGATAACATAAAAACAGCCTAACCAGCTCTGCTCGGGCGAGTAAAATGGTCAGAGTGAGCTGTTCTAGCCAGCTGTTCTAGCAAGCTAGCCAACGTTAGCCAGTTAGCTTGGGTGCTTGACTGCTGTTCTTAGGTTAGAACGCTTGGATCAGCCCTACTTTTTTCGGCCAGAGCGTCCAGTGTGTGCTCCGAGAGCGAAACTTTCTGAATTTACGAACGGCCAATCTGACAACACTCTGAGTTTAAGAATGCCTAGAGCACACTCTGGCACTCCAGATTAAATTTACGAACACACCTGTAATATAAACCAGCCTTATATCATAAGGTGAATGCACCAATTTGTAAGTCGCTCTGGATAAGAGCGTCTGCTAAATGACTTAAATGTTAAATGTTTAATCTTGAAATCTTTGGTTGTTTAGTCCATAGTCTCACATGTGAATCCTTAAAGAGATCGGTGGGGCTAAGGCTTAATAGGGTGTGAACGATGCTGAATGGGTGTAGACAAAGAAGAGCTCTCCAGTAGGTTTACCAAAACATTCAAGGGCCATTTTCTCAAAAGTGAGGTTACAAGTTTAGCAACTTTCAAAGGTAAATTACTTTCCCATTGTTCCTCAACTGTATTGTATGATATACACTTTTCTAGCTCTATCTACTTTTATCCAATGTAAAAAACACAATTTCAAATTTTGCTACATAAGACCGAATCGAGCAGGTCGGTCACAATTGAGGTTGGTCCATAACAACAAGTGAATCGATTAAAGAATGCATATTCTAGGGCTTACTAGAATGATTGTAATAATAAACAGTAATAATAATGAAAATGAAAAATAATGATTGAATAAAAGAAGCCATAACAAAAAAAATGTCTATTCTGGTTGGTTGAGGCTTCACTCTAGCTCTAGCAAATCATTAAATTGGATATGTATGGGAAATATATGAGAAATGATTGGAACTCTATTACTTCTGTTACTATATCAAGTCCCTAATTGGCATCGTACCAAATCAACAGTTGCAGCTAAAGTAGTGGGACATTTGAGTTTAATAGGTGCTTTACTGGCGAGATAGGGGGGAAATGTATTTTACGGGCCACTCATTGAAACAATCCTCTTCTGGCGGTAATCAAGGTAAACTCCTGCAGTGGCTGCCACGCTCTGCTTGTCTAATAGGATCTCACTGGAGCTCCGTTTGGGTGGCAGGCGCCTCAGCTCTTATATAAGAAACCAGCGAGAGACAGAGAGCTCTCGCACACACAGACACGCACACTCAAGAACACACATAAACACGCACGTGTGTGCTCATACACACACACACACACTTTCTCTCTTGTTTACTCTTATTTTTAATCAAAGACACACACACACAGGGTCTCTCTGGTATCTGTATCCCTGCTCTTTCAACGCTATCTTACCCTCTCCTACTCTCTTTAACAATGTGTGTCATGCGTCTTAGTCTGAATGGGTAGAGTAATCCATTTAAATTCATTTGGTTCCCACCCTGCAATGGCTCGAAGCGATACTACTGAGGGAAACATGTGAGACATCAGTGGGTTAAACCTTGAAGAAAAGAGAGAAGGGGAATAGAAAGAAGGAGACAGAGAGAGAGAGTAAGAAGACGCAGAGGGAAGCTCGGAAAGAGGGAAAGGGAGAGTTTGGGGGAATAGGGATTGCCTCGAGGATGGAGAGGGGGAGAGAGAAATGGAGGGAACATGAGCATGAACTCTATAGAACGCTTATCAGTAGCTTCAACCGAGGACAGCGAGCTTATCCAAGACAGCAGTGTACAGAGGCCAGGATGTTTAAAGGGGCAATCTGGGATTGGTACAACCATTATTGTACTTTATTATTTTCAGATATGAGAACAGAAAAACAGTACAACCCAACCCCTCATTCCCCCATCCATCCATCCCTCCCTCCAATCCCTCCCTCCCATTCACCCACCCACCCACCAAGGCATCATACAAAGATATCATAGAGAAGTCAATTCAATTAAATAGGACAGAAGCAAACAGTAACAGAAAAAGTTCAATAAAAATAAAAATCGGTATCATAATTATAGTTGAATCTTATCAGCACAATATATGGCCACTAGAACAGACATGACTGCTTACCAAAATACGCAAGTTATACTAAGTAAAGGCCCTCCACGTATTGTATTAATGGGGACCAGGTTAAGTCAAACTTTTGTCGGAACCCATGCACAGCGTACCTAACCTTCTTCAGAGGCAGTGATGACATCAACGTGTGGTAGCATTCTGGTCTAGGGGAAGTACCCCAAAAATGGCAGTGAACGGGTTGGAGCTAACAATCGTATTACACATTTGTGAGAATGCCTAAAAAATGGGGTCCTAGAAGCCACTCAAAGATTGGCATGACCAAAACAAAACATGTCGCTGGGATCTCAAACACTTTGGGTCAACATTTGGATACATTTTAGCATTTTTTTAACTTTTAAATCAATTATATATAATATATATTATTGATTTATAGCCATTATATATAGCCATTGCTTCTTGGAGAATATAACTTATAAATGCCTCATGAGCTGAGTTCAACAATCGTACCCCATCAGAACCCGAAATATAAGGTTGTTTTACTGCATTGTTTGTAAACAATGTGATTGAAAACAAACACCGTACAGCTTCAAAACATCGTTACATCTATCATTTAGATTTTCTTGCATCCATAGCTCTGTTTATACATTTAAGAGTGTTTACATTTTTCCTAGCCCATCCCTCAGGTGTTTACAAAAACTAGTGGCGAGTTGAATGCTTTGTTGTTTTTCAAATCCCGGATTGCCCCTTTAAGGCATAAATCAGAGCAAAATGTTGGCGTTTTAATGTTAAACGTTTGCCTACCTTTGATGCCGAAGCTGTCATAATCAAAAAAAATCTAAATGCCACGCATCTCTCACGAATGAAAAGTTTAGTCTGCTTTTGAGGGACATCAAGCTGACATCTATCTTTCAAACTAGAGTGATGAAAGAAATTGGTGGAAGAGCCCGTCATATTTGACGTTGCAATGTGTTCTCAGATCAGACCGAGTTCAGACTCTGAGGTGGAGAGACATCATTCAACATCTGGTAGGCTGACAGACACCTGTTTTTGATGAAGGGAGAACACAAGCCGTCCTGCTGTAGGACAACAAGAGTAACTGAACTGAAGAGAGAAAAGAGTTTCTCTCCATGTAGGCTCAATGGGATCAAAACTGAGAAACGTAGGCTTGTTGTATAATTGTGATTGATTTTGTTGTGTGTGACATCATTTACAAGTACAAAGTCAGAACATATAAATAAGCACAGATAAGGTTTTCTAAAGGTTACCTAATAATAAGTCTACTTTAATAAGTCTACTTTACATTTGACATAATACCCCCTCCTTGTTTGTTATCTGTCACTCTCTGTTGATAGGCTAGCGCTGTCTTGATTGGCTCACCAATAGGTCTTAGTGTGCTGTTATGACCTTATATGGACTTGCGTTTTTGTTTTGATTATTAATGTGTTTTGCTGCATTTTGCTGTCAAGACAGAGCAGCAACCCTGTGGGTTTCTACACTCTCATGTACACTCTGATGCCCAGTTGCCATGGAGTGAGTGTTTCATGGGGGAATTCACCCAACCCCATCCTGTCAGTGTCAGGGAATGAAGACAAACCCCCCTTGTCACCCCCCCTCCCCCCTCTAGACCAGCCCTGTCTGTTCACTGGTACAAGCAGGGGCGAAAATCTGAGATCAACCTTGGAGGGGACAATTACATTAAATTTTCTCAAGAGCAATTCCTGAGGGGGACACCAAAAGTAGTGCTGTAACACATAGCATACGTTCTTAAATGTATATTGAGGAACCTACAACTGGATAATTGATAGGTACAGTAGTTAACTGAAGGGTTTTCCCAACTTGTTCAAATGTTTAAATCATTATAATTCTACTACTAATAATAGTTATAGCAGTGCTCCTTACCAGTCCAGTATGTATGCAGGTATTCGTACTTACAACCAGCAATATCAAGAAAGGTCAGTAGGTGACAATGGTACTGTACACTGTATGGGTGTAGTTTTCATAAATACAATGAACATGGTGTGATCACATCTAAAAGAATCTCCATTGAGAACCATCACAAAGTTGTTCTCCGTATTGAATTGACCTTTTAATTTGACTTTTTCTGATACATTTATATAGTCATTAAATATGTCCACCTGGCCTGAGTCTATTACAATATCTTTGCAAGAACAAAAAGCTTAAAATAAGTACAGTTCTAAAAGCAAAATAACTACTTCAATGAAAAACCCAAATAAATCAACCAAAATATCCTTCAGTCAGTGTCTCAACTCTTCAAACAGCAGCTATGGACAAGTATGTCGCACAAAGTATGCAATTTTAAATAAAATAACATGAAATAAATCATTTGTAAGTGTACTAAAAACTACTAAACAAAAGAACAACTATCAATTACACCATGGGTTCTCAAACAGGGATCCATGGACTAATTGCAAGGGGTCCGTTAAAATAAAAAAGTGTAATGAATGTAGTCAGTACCACAAGGTTTCCAGTAAGTTTACATATAATATAGAGGGGGTGGAGGTCCCTGAGGACCGCTCAAAACCTTGCCTGCCTTGCCTCAAAATATGCAGGGGTTCCAGTACCCCAAAAAGGTTGAGAACCACTGCTATACACACTACTGAACAAAAGAACCAAGCATATGTTTGCGGGTTTCCTCAACAACACATCAGTTGGCACTTTCGCAATGCCCTCGCATGTTGTCTCCGACACCCTGTATAGCCCAATAAACTCCTTGTGAGGGACAAGGTCATGGTCAACATAACGCAGACAGACATTCTCCTGTTCAGCACCAGAGACATCTTGAGTACCATCAACAATTAATGAAAATTGTACAATCGGAAGAGACCTAATCTCAGCTGCAATGCCTCGAATGACTATTGGCCATGATGTTCAGAATTTCATTCTGTGCTTTGGGGCCTGTGTACATTGTGGTACGCTCTGTTAACCACTTCAGTAAAATGGGATCATCCTCTTCTGCCCTAAGTTTCAAAATCTGGTATAAATTCCCACTGTCATCCGTGTGGCCTCTAAAGGCTTGTCCCTGTCTTACTACATGCCGCACCGAACTAACAATTTTCATCAAGCAATGCCTTGCGTCATCCTGCTGTTTACCCCACGCGCTGGACATAACTGGACACTGATTGGATTTAGCTGGTGTGCTGTTACAATTACAAAGTGGCGGTGGGTTTGGCAATTTTGATGTGCTGTGAATTTTTCAATGCCTTTTCTACAGTTCCTAAATCCTGCACTAATGAAGGCAGCATCAGCTCTTTGGCCAAAAGATGGCTGGCTTGAAAACCCTTGGCTACAGTGAAAACACAACACTCCTTTTATTGATGGATTATAATGTAGCCAGGGGAAATCGCGAAACCATCTCTCTTGAAACGTCAACACTCTGTTGGCAAGAGTTTGCGGTTCTATAAATTGTGGGTGTGGCTGATATGGTTTTGTGCCATCACTGTGGTAACTGGACAATGCTGTGCCACTGTCCCCTATACTGGTGCTGCTGGCAACAAGGGTGACACTTGGTCCTGCCGTGGCTGTGACACTGTCCTCTGAAGTCTCTCTCCCTGGCTCTTTCCCTTTCACCACCCTAACTGACTCAGTCTCTCTCCTAGAAAATAAATAAGGTGTTTGCCGTACTCCTAACTACCGGTACCCAAAACTACACAATTAATCACAACAGCAATACCATTGCCGTAAACAAATCTTAGTTTAGTCACCAGTTTAAGTTGAGAGTGGGGGTATCCATGGCATTTTCCAATTATGTCCCTATTTTACAAGTCAAAAAAATTGAGAACCTTTCATAATGTTGCCAAACAAAGACTCAACAAACTTACCTGAGACTCCCTGTCTGCCAATCTGTCCCTGCCCATCTGTCCCCAGCTCTGCTGTCTGTGTGCCATCTGTTGCCTGCTCTGCCTAATGACATCATTGTGAAACATTTCCATTAGCATTTCACTTCTTTCTTATGAACATTTTATCAACTAGTCTTTGAGATATTAGGATACTAGAGTTCTTACTATGCGTTTTGGTGTACTGACAAATACTCTGATGTCCGTCTTCTTACTTTTTTCTGCCATATTTCTACCTGGCTGGCTGGCTGGCCTAGCTGCACACACACACATTTACACAACACATGCTGCAACCTTTTGTAATTTAAATAGTTTGTTTCATATTGGCTGGCTTCCAACAATAGCTGAATTTGTAAAGCTAGCGAGCACCAATTCTGTTTCTGTGTGTTTGCTATAATCTTTGCTACCTGGTTAAATAAAGGTGAAATAAAATAAAATAAAAAAAGTTCACTAGCGACAATTTATCTTTTGCAACGAGACCATTATATATATTTAAGACAATGGTAGAAGAGAGTGTAGTTCTGTTCTGTTCAGTTTGGACTTCAGTTTATTGCTAACCTTATCACAGGGACGTCGAAGCACTACAGCTGCATGCTGATCTTGGAATAAACTGACGATAGCAAAGATTCCATCTTTGACGACGCCACATAAATGGAATAGGTACTAGCTAGCTTGATAGTTAATGTTTGCTTTAGTTTGCGCGCTAGCTCTGCAAATTCAACTAGTGTGTGAACCCTGCCAACATAAAAATAAATAAATAACATTGCTATGGACCTGCTATGGATTGACTGGATTACCTCACGTCAGTTACGTACATGTCCCTTTCGGACAGTAGATACGAACCCTCTATTACCTTGCCAGCTAAAGAACTGGCAGTGGATCAAACCATTGTGAGGCAAAGGGCGGGGGGGGTCGCAATCTTTTGAAATTTAAATGCGCTATTAAGTGTCTATAATCAGCACAAGTGCTTTCATTGCGTATTATTAATATTATTGAAATTACATAGTTATGTTTACAGTGATATATTGCGGGGGACAAATCATATTTTTCCCAAGATGGGGGGGTCGTGTCCCCCCCGTCCCCCCTGGGATTTCCGCCTATGGGTACAAGGTAGGCTGAAAACGCTAAACTCGCCAACTTCTTTACATTTGCCACCCAAACATGCTCGTTTAAAGAAAATGGCCTTTGTACGCTATTTCTTTCAACTAATATCTGTAGCTGAAAATGCACTGAAATCTACACTTTTTTAAACTGTTTTCAACTGTCTCTGAACAGATGTCATGAGCTGCATGTTATACTCTACTTTTATCAAGGGGATTGTATTCAAATGGATGTTTAGCCTAGTTTATCAGGGGAATTGTGATTCAACCAACATCTAAAGGGAAAAATGTAGATGTAAATAATGAAAGCAACATAATTAATGTATTTTCACCTGTACACAAAAAATGCTGGGTTGTTTGGATGACCGTTGGGTTGTTTTCTTTAAAAATAGCAAGGTTGGGTTGTTAATGCTGGGTTATTGAGATTTGGCTGAGTGGGTGGGTTAATTCTCCAGCCAAATCCAGAAAATCAACGTCATTCGTCAAGCTTGTGAATGAGGATCGTCGCAGCTGTGCAGCAAGTCTACCAGACAGTGCAGCCAGCGCTGAGTGGAATTACTTTTTTGATGGACAAATGGGCAAGGCGGTGAGTAAAAAGCTAGCTAGCCTACATTACTAATTATCCATTCAGGTTAAATAGACCTAGTTATCATAATATTTAATTATCTCAGTCATTGACAATTTTAGCTAATCTTATCTAGCAAGCTAGCTAGCTAGCAAATAACCGCTTGAGATTTAGCTAGCTACTTAGCTAACATTTGCTAACTTAGCTGGCTAACTAGCTAGCTATAGATTTTATGAAGCTAGCTAGGCATATTCCCTGTCTCTGAGTACATTTAACATGGTTGTTACTAGTTGGCAAGCTTATAACTGATGTTTTTATGGTGGTACATTTATTCTATGTTGGTATAGCCTAATTGTTTCTGAGTTAGCTGGTTAGCTAGTCTCAGTCTGGATACTGACAGTTACTTTAACGTTATATTGAAATTAAAGGATTGTCTCTATTGTCCCAAATTGAAGCTATCCATTTTGACACTCTACTTAAACTGTGTTAATGTTATGTCTCCCCACTGCCCAGATACTAGAGGCTGAATGGCCCTGAGAGGGCTTCTCCCACCACAAGCGTACCGAATGCAGGTAGCTACATATTAAAATGAAAGTAGTTTCTGAAATGTTCATCCACGTTTATCCATTTCGGCTGTCCCCTAAAAGCTTGTTATGTCTTTGTCCCCAGATACTAAAGACGACATGGTCCTGAGTGTTTCTCCCACCCCCAGTGTAGAGTGCAGGCAGCTACATATTGAAATGAAAGTAGTGTCTCAAATGTTCATCCACGTTTATCTGTTTTGGCTGTCCCCTAAAAGCTTGTTATGTATTTGTCCCCCAGATACTAAAGACAACATGATCCTGAGAGTGTATTTCCCAACCCCAGTGTAACGAGTTGGAAAGATGACTGCCCGCCCAAGCATTGATGAGGCCCGAAAGCCATAATGCAGAGTAAGTACACATTTGGAATATTGAATATTATTTAATATGGAATACTTTAAATCAGAGGTGGGAAGTAACTAATTACAAATACTAGCGTTACTGTAATTGAGTAGCTTTTCCAAGTACTTGTATTTTTCAAAGTCATTCATTTTACTTGAGTAAAATGTCACTGAAGTAACAGTACTTCTACTTGAGTAGGCTATTTCAGTACTCTTCCTACCCCTGGCTGGACTCAACTAAATGCAGATTAAGGTCCTGCACACAGCAAGCCTGTATAGGAGTATAGTTTGTTCTGAGCAATAGGAAAGGCCACAATATGAGTGTGATGAGTGTCTTGATTATTGTTCAACATTTTATAATCATATTCTCTAATCCCCAGGCTGGAATCAATATGGCTGAATATCTCCGCCAGGCGACCAAAAGAACAAGAACCCTTCGTTCTGACCCTCGGGGACAATCACTTCTACTCCCTGCCATTCACCATCGTGAAAGGGCAGACTCTGGAGCAGAAGACTTTATGTTTCATTGTTGTTTTACATAAATTCCTATTGAAAATTGATACCTGGTAGGGGTTGGTGGAGGGTAAAGTGTTTACTTTTCTTCAGCCCCTTTCCTCGGCTTTAATTGGTAGGGCTGCTGTGATTTTCAAATGATGGATTGTGCTTCTAAAGTTGTTTTTAATTGTGTGTTCCGTATTTGTTTCTTTTGCATGACTTCATTTTGTAGCTGAAATTAATATCTGAAAATAAACATTTTGTATTTTATCTACAATTTGGCATGATTGGCCATATTTCATTTTATGCATTTAATAGACTGTGTAGTGGCGTCATAACATTGGTTGTTATTGTTAGAAGTATTTGTACCTTTAGAAAATGAATGGATTTTGTAATAGAGAGAAGGTAGAAAAAAATAACCCAGCAATAAAGTAAGAAATAACCCACTGCTGGGTCAAAAAAACATGAATAACAATAGCCCAGCAAAAGAGAAAAAGCAACCCACTGCTGGGTCAAACTAACCACATTTTGGATCATTTATGACCCAGTATTTTATTTTTTACATTTAGCCTATTTTATACGCCTCATACTTGCATTTTTCAAGTAGACAAGAGTGGTGAAAGAGTCCACTAAATAAGCACCAAGGAGCACCAAGTGCTCATTAGGCTATATAAGACAAGTAGGCTGTGTAGAGTCTATACTTGTATTTGCCCGGTCATACACTAAGAATCAACAGAATCTTGATTCCAGTGGTAGCCTACCTAGGCAATTCTTCTCCCTGCGAAAATAAGTGCGCACGGCACACCTGAATAAATGTAAGCACCCACTCCTACCTCTCACACACCCTCTCTCGCTCATTTTAATGTCATAACCCACTGGGCAAAATCTGGTTGATTCAACGTTGTTTCCGTGTAATTTCAACAACAAAAATGAAATGTGATGACGTTGAATCAACGTGGAAACTGTTTGGATTTGCAAAAAGTAATCAAGATGAGGGATTTACATGTTTTTTTTTCAGCCAACTTTTAACCTAAATCCAATGACATGGTGAAATGTTTTTTTGATTTCACGTTGACTTTACATTAGTTGAAAACTACTCAACCAAATGTAAAAGAAAACAAGGCGTTGATATTATGTCTGTGCCCAGTGGGAAGAACCTGTCCAACCGTGCTCTTGCGCTGTATACTATATGTAGTGGACGGCTGCGTATTAATATATATAGCCTATCCGATCTGTGTGAGTTGCGTGCGTTGGGGCTCTCTCAAAATCACTCAGAATAAATACCGTTATGCTGCTGCACCCCCACGTAGCTCTTCACTCACTGTTAATGCAAATTCCTTACAAAAGTCAGAGTTTTGCACAGAGATGTAAATACACTTATTAAACGAATATGGTTTGAAATCACGACTGTTAGCCTACATATGTTTGAAGATAGGCTAGTTGTGGTAACCTACACAAATTATGCGCAAATATATTGAAACGCAAATGGCTCCATACAAATTAAGATGTAGGCTACAGCACTCATTCCAGTTGATAATCTATCATTATACAACATTATCAACAGTTTATATCTAACATTTTCTTTCAATAATGACACTATTGGATACGTCATGATTATCTTACCTGCACGAGACGGTAACTTCAATCTTGGTCGCAGGTACGGTTGAGTTGAGCGGGTCGAAATCTCCAATTGTCGCCATGGTCAGGCTTTAAATCAGTTATTATCAAATGTGAACTTCTCAGCTATGTTCAGCAAATACTCTTGAGCGATGTCTTGTTTGAAAATATGTTCCATTCATTCACATGGGGGAAAAAATGGATAAAAGCACCAAGTAGCGGCATTTGTTGACTAATGTCTTCGCAGAGTTGAGTGAGAGGCGCATACCTGTGGTTGAGACAAGTGGCAGCGCTCGAGACAGTCCTTGCATGGAGGTGTGGCGATGGTGGATTTCATTCATTGAGGAGAGAGCGAAAGCTAGAGCGAGAGAGTGCACATAGGGGTTCTTCGCTCCGTACTTCTGCTTATCCACCAGCAGGTGGAGGCAGAGACTTTCGGAAGTTGCTGCCAGCAGAATGTTGGATTTCAAGTTCATATGCATTTGGAGTGTGTGGTCTACGCAGCTCAACTGTGTACTGTAGTTTAAAAAAAAAATCTAATAGGATTAGAAGTACAATTACACATAATTAATTATTATATAATTTGATGATTATATAATTTGGGTAGGGAGTGATGCAATAACAATGATACGTTTACAACAGTCAAATGCATTGCACCATAACACGTTAGCTTGCGCTAATTATCAGTGCTTGTCCCTAGATAGACAGTGAAATGCCAAGAAAATCCAGAAAAATAAATACATACGCATAGCCTATATACAGACATAGCCTACATTATATTACAGTACATATATGCACAGCACACATACAGAGCCTTCAGAAAGTATTAATACCCCATTGCATATTCCACATTTTGTTGTTTCAGCCTGAATTCAAAATTGATTCAATAATTTCACCCATCTACACACATACCCCATAGTGAAGGTGAAAACATGTTTTGGGAATTTATTTTGCATATGTATTAAAAATTAAATACAGAAATATCTAATTTACATAGGAATACACACCCCTGAGTCAATACATGTCAGAATCACCTTTGGCAGCGATTACAGTTGTGAGACTTTCTGGTTAAGTCTCTTAGAGCTTTGCACACCTGGATTGTACAATATTTGCACATTATTATTTTTTTAATTCTTCAAGCTCTTTCAAGTTGGTTGTTGATCATTGCTAGACGGCAATTGTCAAGTCTTGCCATATATTTTCAAGACAAATTAAGTCAGAACTGTAACTCAGCTACTCTGGTATATCAATGTCACCTCTGTAAGCAACTCCAGTGTATATTTGGCCTTGTGTTTTTGGTTATTGTCCTGTTGAAAGGTGATTTTGTCTCCCAGTGTCTGTTGGAAAACAGACTGAACCAGGTTTTCCTCTAGGATTTTGACTGTGCTTAGCTCTATTCCATTTATTTGAATCATAAAAAATTCCCTAGTCATTGCCAATGAATAGCATAGCCATAACATGATGCAGCCAACACCATGCTTGAAAATATGAAGAGTGGTACTAAGTCATGTGTTATGTTGGATTTTCCCCAAACACAACGCTTTGTATTCAGGACATAAAGTTAATTACTTGACCAATTTTTTTGCAGTTTTACTTCAGTACCGTATTGCAAAAAAAGGATGCCGGTTTGGGAATACATTGGCAGTGGAATGGCCAGTACTGAAGAGCTCAATGACTTTCAACGTCGCACCGTCATAGGATGCCACCTTTCTAACAAGTCAGTTCGTCAAATTTCTGCCCTGCTAGAGCTGCCCCGGTCAACTGTAAGTGCTTTTAGTGTGAAGTGGAAACGTCTAGGAGCAACAACAGCTCAGCCACGAGTTGGTAGGCCACACAAGCTCACAGGACAGGACCGCAGAGTGCTGAAGCATGTAAGAATCACCTGTCCTCGGTTGCAACACTCACTACCGTGTTCCAAACTGCCTCTTGAAGCAACAGCAGCACAAGAACTGTTCGTCGGGAGCTTCATGAAATGGATTTTTCCATGGCCGGGTGTAACGAATGTGAAATGGCTAGCTAATTAGCGGGTACGCGCTAGTAGCGTTTCAATCAGTTACGTCACTTGCTCTGAAACCTAGAAGTAGTGTTGCACCTTGCTCTGCAAGGGCCGCGGCTTTTGTGGAGCGATGGGTAACGACGCTTCGTGGGTGTCAGTTGTTGATGTGTGCAGAGGGTCCCTGGTTCGCGCCCGTGTCGGGGCGAGGGGACGGTTTAAAGTTATACTGTTACATTGATGCTGTTGATCCGGATCACTGGTTGCTGCGGAAAAAAGGAGGAGGTTGAAAGGGGGGTGAGTGTAACGGATGTGAAATGGCTAGCTAGTTAGCAGGTACGCGCTAGTAGCGTTTCAATCAGTTACGTCACTTGCTCTGAAACCCAGAAGTAGTGTTGCACCTTGCTCTGCAAGGGCCGCGGCCTTTGTGGAGCGATGGGTAACGATGCTTCGTGGGCGACCGTTGTTGATGTGTGCAGAGGGTCCCTGGTTCGCGCCCGGGTCGGGGCGAGGGGACGGTTTAAAGTTATACTGTTACACGGGCAGCCACACACAAGCATAAGATCACCATGCACAATGCCAAGCGTTGGCTGGAGTGGTATAAAGCTCGCCGCCGTTGGACTCTGGAGCAGGAGAACGCTACCTCCCCCAATGCATAGTGCCAACTGCAAAGTTTGGTGGAGGAGGAATAACATTCTGGGGCGGTTTTTCATGGTTCGGGCTAGGCCCCTTAGTTCCAGTGAAGCAAAATCTTAATGCTACAGCATAAAATGACATTCTAGACGATTCTGTGCTTCCAAGTTTGTGGCAACAGTTTGGGGAAGGCCCTTTCCTGTTTCAGCATTACAATGCCCCTGCACACAAAGTAAAGTCCATACAAAAATTGTTTGTCAAGATCGGTGCGGAAGAACTTAACTGGCCTGCACAGAGCCCTGACCTTAACCCCATCAAACACCTTTGGGATGAATTGGAACGCCAACTGCGAGCCAGGCTTAATCGCCCAACAGTGCCCGACCTCACTAATGCTCTTGTGGCTGAATGGAAGCAAGTCCCCGCAGCAATGTTCCAACATCTAGTGGAAACCCTTCACAGAAGAGTGGCGGCTGTTATAGCAGCAAAGGTGTGACCAACTCCATATTAATGCCTATACTTTTGGAATGAGACGTTCGATGAGCTTGTGCCCACATACCATGTAGTGTATATATAGCCTATATAAAGGAAGAGAAGCGTATGTATAACCCCAGAGAGAGATAGAGATATGCCGATGGTATGCTATGACACCGACATGCATTTATTTATGGCAGACGGCTACCGTGTAGGCTATACAGATATAGACGTACAGAAGGAGGCTAATTCGTTAACTCTGGTAGGCCTGAAACAGACTTCCTCACCTCAAGTTCAACTGTCGGAGTCAGTTGATGCGACGGGGCGCACTGCCTTCTTATCATAGGCCTGCAGTAGCTAAAGGTCAATAATAGCCACACCATACCAAACCTTCACAAACGTTTCTAAACGTTATAAGTGTAACAGTCATGAAGAGGGTATGACAACACCTTTTCCCCCTCAGGAGACTGAAAATATTTGGCATGGGTCCCCAGGTCCTCAAAAAGTTATACAGCTGCACCATAGAGAGCATCCTGACCATGCAACCTGATATGACAACTGCTCGGCATCCGACCGTAGGGCGCTACAGGGGTTGGTGCATACGGCCCAGTACATCACTGGGGCAAAGCTTCTTGCCATCCAGGAACTATATAATAGGCGGTGTCAGAAGAAGGCCCCAAAAATTGTCAAAAACTCCAGTCACCCAAGTCATAGACTGTTCTTTCTATTAACGCACGGCAAGCCGTACCGGCGCGCCAAGTCTAGGTCCAAAAGGCTCCTTAACAGCTTCTACTATTTACATTGACCCCGCCCTTTGTTTTTACACTGCTGCTACTTGCTGTTTATTATTATTATTTATGCATAGTCACTTTACCCCTACCTACATGTACATATTACCTCGACTAACCTGTACCTCCGCACATTGATGCGGTACCCCCTGTATATAGCCTCATTATTGTTATTTTATTGTGGTACTTATTTGATTTTTTATTTTAGTTAATTTAGTAAATATTTTCTTAACTGTATTTCTTGAACTGCATTGTTGGTTAGGGGCTTGTAAGTAAGCATTTCACGGTAAGGTCTACTACACCTGTTGTATTCTGCACGTGACAAATAAAATGTGATTAGATTTTTCACATCAAAAGTAAGTCAAGCCATTTTTTATAGGGAAAATACAAGCAGAAGAGCACATTTAAACCAGGGAAAAAACGCACTACCCTCCCCTTTGGCCAATAAAAATAACACACAACCTTCTCCAAAGCACAAACAAAAAGTTTGACAACCCTCCCCTATTTTGGACCACCCCTCCCCCAGTCAATTACGATCTGTCCCCAATTGCCTATCCTGCCCTCTACCACCATTCATAGTGGCAATAGTGGTAGGTGGATCTCTTGGACATATCTGCAATAGGCAGATATCAATCATACCACACATAAAAACATTCAAAGCTGCATCAATTTTCAATATGAATCCGCAATAACAAATAGCTACAATAACAAATAGGAATATTTGATAGGCAGCGGACAGGCCAAGTGCATCATTGCGCATGAGAGAACATTACGTTGTTGTTGTTTTCAAGTGAGTACAAGATTCCGCTATGAAAATGTCATTTGAATAACAGCGCAAAAGCACTGGGATTTGAATGTTTCATTCTACTTGGATCAGTTGTGGGTCTACTCTCGACAGTTTATAAGGTCTAAAAAGCCACAATAGCAGGCCAGTCTGGCTGTATTTTTTTTTAACTTCTGATACTGAGAAGCGCCGTCCCGCAGATCATCATTCTCATCATCATGCTCTGCCTACTCTCCAATCCGAGCGGCTATTCCTCGCGAACCTAGAACCTAACGCTTCAATACACCCTAAATATGTATAATTTAACTTTTATATATGGCATAAACACAACCAGTCACAATGTTTTAATTTGATATAGGCTACTTCAAAAGTCCGCTGTAGACATGCGCACGTTCATCCAAACTGTAATTCAAGCATCCTCAAAATGAATTACATGAACCCGGTTTCCATCTAACCTATTTATGTGAGTAAAGTACATGTCGAATTTATTTTTAGCACAACATCGTGGGAAAGCATGCAGTTTATTAGGCTCCATTAAATAAACTATGATGAACTTCACAGTGTGGTGAATGGGCATGGTAATGAGCTTGATGCTCCTTTCAATAAATATTGGGGGTCTTATTCTGGTGACTTAATGATCGATGCTTGGCTGCCTTTGACAAATAAACATAATCTAGCACTGTATCTGCAAGCTGTTGGCTAGAGCACTTTTGCCAAAACCATCATGGATTCATTTTTAATTTTTAAATGTTTACATTAAATGCATTATGAAATAATGTCATTAAAGCGATTCTCTGTCAAGTCCACATTGGGTGGACATCAATACAAAATATGAAATGAATATGAAATAATTAAATCTTTTCATTTCTGCTCAGGCAGCGGCAGCCAGCCAGACAAACATATATATGTGTGCTCACTATACTGTACTGTTAGTCATCCTATATGTCCCTGACGAAATAATTGTAATAGTTATTTAAAGTAGATAAGGCATACTTTAATGAACTGTCTTCATCCTCTCTCTCTTTGTTGTGTATATTCCTCTCTCGTCCGGTGTATGCGTCTGTCTGTATCAAACCTACCTAAGGAAAGTGTTTCCTTCTCTGTCTGAGACAGAAAATCAGGCGTAATGGATTATGCTCATTGTAGTTAATTAACACGTTTCTGCGCTGAACTAGGTTGAATATTTGCTTAACTCCCTTCAGCCCAGCATCTCATATAGTTCTTGACTTGATTTCTCTTGCGAATTATTTTATTTATCTCAAGAGAAACACCCTGTTGGGCAAAAAATATATATATATGGAATTTAAAACAATATATACAGACAAAATACAACAGACAGATGAACACATATCAATGACATCACACTCGCCTAGACCTACATATTCCCACCGCATTCATCTCCAGTGCTTGTAAAACTATGCCATACCTCAAATTGCACTATTCAGTTTCTGTCGCCCACACATTTTCAATATTTAAATAATAATGCATTTGATCCTTCCAATGTCTTAAATATGGAGGATCATTTGATTTCCAGCTAAAAAAAAGGTTTTTCAAAATGATTCATGAGAAAAAGTATGGTCCAACCCATTGAGTATCTCACTGCACCCTCATATGCCATGTCTTCAAATATGCAAATAGACAGATATATGTAAAAACAAATTAGACAGATTAAAAGTACATTTACATTGTAAAACTTCTGACAGCCAAATTTCTAACTGTGCCCATAACTTTTGGACTTCATAGCACTCCCAGAAGGCATGAATTATTGAGTCATTGTTCATTTTACACTTAAGACATGACTCTGCCATTGTGCTGTAGAATTTGTGAATTTTGTCACTTGTATAATACATTCTATACATTAGTTTAGCGTACATTTACCTTAACTGTACTTTAGTTAGTTATGTACCAACACTCCATCTTGGGCTTATATCAGTTATTTTTAAGTCTTGGTTCCAATAGTTTATATTGTTTTCTAAGAGATTGTCAGTTGGATAGGCTCTCTGCAAGGTTTTGTATATCTTACCGATCATATGAACATCCTTTTCTGACTCAAATAGCATTCCCTCAATTCCCTCAATATTGCTATGTCCTAAAGACTTCAGATAGTAAGTTGTGTCTATTTGAAAATGTCTACATTGGTCAGTTCAAATGGCTTTTTAATTGTCATGGAAATAATTGTATTTCTATTACAAAGTCATTTATGGTTTCTATGCCTTTAGTTTTCCATGTGGACCAATTTATCGGTTAATTTTGAAAAGCTATCCAAGAATTGTTCCATAGGGTTGTGTTTTTAGGGTGTGATATTGGTTCTTGTCGAATCCGTTTCTTCCATATTGTTATGGTGTTCTTAACTAAGTTGTTAATGTTCTTCGCTTTATCTTTTGAAAACAGACATGTGCAAAGATTCTGGGGATGTGCATGTGCATCTTCAATATGTACCCATTGTTCCTCTTTAGTGCATTTAACTAGATGTCGCAAGTAAAAGCAATTCCATGTCTGGAGGGTTAAACAACCCTCAGACTTAGGGAGATGTAAAACTTTCCGTTTAATTATATGCATTTTATTTGCCCATATAACATCTGTTATGACCGAGTATACTTTATTGAAAGAATGTCTTTAGTGGGGTAATTGGTATTACCGAAAATAATATATACACTTTGAGAGCCATGCCATTCTATTTGACCTGTAAGATTTACAATATGGGAAGATTGTGCCATTTAATTAGATCTGATTTCGTGTTGTTGAGTAATGGGATAAACTATATTTATATATTTGTTGTTTGTTGTCACATATTAAGCATCCTAAGTATTTAATATTTGTGGTCCACTTAAAGGATTGCTGTAGATTATTATTTTTCTTTTTCCTATTGCAATTTCATTAATTTTTTACTTTTATATCCTGAGGTTTTAGAATACTCAGAAAATATTTTTAAAAGGTATTGAGTTTTCAATATTAGTCAGGTATATCAGGATATCGTCTGCAGATATTGTTTATCAACACCCATACCTGTTAAGTTTGGATCCTGTCAAATGATTTCTGCAAGTGGTGCAAACAGGAGGGGAAAGAGAGGACATCCATGTCTTGTGCCCCTTTCCAAAGCAATTTCATCAGATAATCTATTTGTGTATATTTTTTCTTTAGGATATTTCTATATTTTTATGAAATGCAAAATTTCAGCTGGAAAGTTGAAGACATCGAAAGCTTGCATTAGAAAAGGCCATTCAAGACTTAAATTACAGGTTGTAATGTTAGAAAATAGGAAAAATGCCAATGCCAACTGTATATATGTAGTTTAATTCTGGAAATGGTCAATCTTTAAGCAACTTCTTCCGTGGTGCCCCAAATCCTAATGAGTTAATTGTTACATGATTAATTTGTTCAGGTAACAATTAAACAGATAGTGGATAAAAAAAAAAAAAAATCTGATTAATAAAGGAAGTCACAACACTTATAAAGCCTAAAATATAAGACCAATGATTCAGGATGGAAATGATTGTACATACATTTTTTATTTGTTTTTCTTTATTCATAATAACCACCTGCATATCAATTCACCTTTCAAGGTAGCCGATTCTCTCTCTGGAGAGTATTAAGAGCAATTTTAAACAAAAAAGATAAAATTACTTAAATGACTCAACTCGAAGATGACGTGTCAATCTCTTTACACAGACAATAAGGAAGATGAGTGCAATGCAGCATTTCTGTAAAATCAAAAGAAAATAATCATACTAAAATGAAGGTTAATTTAGAAAAAATGTATCCATGTACTGTATATTCCACAAGTTCCAATTAGTTGGGGGAAATTACATGCAAAAACATGGATGAGTTGAACAATCACGTGAGGTGCTTGCGTAATCCTAAAAGGTAAATAATGTACCCAGTGAAAAGTGTGAATTGAGAGGAATGTATTAACTGCAAATCGTCTAGCCTGCCTTTTGCCTACAAACAGGGACCTAGGGAATAGACCCAAGTGTCAACAATGTATCCTACCATGGACATGCCGGTTTTCAATAGTTTCTCTGGTGTGGTAAATCATATCGAAGTTTGATAGCAGGATGTGATGTCGTTAAAAAAAAATATTTTGCTAAATTGTCTCAAATTCATCCAGATGTGTTATAATCAGGGAAGGTGAAAGGGCCCAAAGTAGTTTCCTTTCTTTGATTTTAAAGGATTGGACAAGTGAAAGAAAGTCACAAGGTAAGCTTCCAACAAAGTAGACTGTTGGAAGATCCAATGAGACAGAGAATGTACAAATGAGTTAAAACCAGATGTCCCAATACTACATCAGTCTACACACTGATTGACAAGCGAGAGTACTCTAGAAAAAAAAAAGGTAACTTCTCACACCGATATCCCTGAACCTTCACCCCTCCACATCTCCCCTTAAACCCAACTGATTGACAGAAAGATCTCACACCAACAGACTTTGCAGAAACAATATTGTACATTATGATCAATTGCCATTGACCATAGACAAACATTATTGAACAAAGACTGAACAAATACAAATCATTTTGCATTCAAGTGATTGAAGGATTAAGCCATTAGCTTGCCTTTCAACTGACCAATACTATGTGTTTTAAAGTGTAGGAGCTAGCTCTTAGTTGTGGATTCTCACAAAGCATTTAAAAAAAACAAGCTCTTTAACTGTATAAGAAACAGAAATTACTTTGGGAAAAAAAGGTTTAAAAAAAAAGATGTGAATCTCTTCCACTGCTACCGCTGAAAAGGCACAACAAAAGGTCCTGAGGTACAGTACAGCAGCCGTCAAAACCATTTGGCGTTGCAAACAAGCTAAACAAATCACAGTAAGTGCTGCCTCAAACAAATCTCTTTTGACGCAATGACGCCACAACACTGCCATTTTCCTGCATAAATCGCTACCTCCCTCATGGTCGCTTTCCAGGCCGACTACATTGCAGTCGTGCTGCATGCAGCAACCAACTTAGCAGCCGGCCATCAGATTGCTATATCAAATGATGCGGTTAGCTGTATGTTGTGAGATCTGGCAGGCAACCGCAATGTAGTTGGTCTGTAACGCAGCCAAAGTCTTGTCCACGTGATCTGAAAGGCCCATTGTTCAGTGGCAGTGAACTAATCCAAAGTAGGCCCCAAGTTCACTTGAAAGGGCTCTATTGCTGCATGAACAAGTCACAGAAAGAGATGTGTTCCAGGCTGCCTATATTGCAGTCGCGCTGCTCACATCAACCAATGGTTCTGTGCCATGTCTTTCATATTGCTAGAGCAGCTCATGCAGTAAGTCAATATGTTTAACACCTATCCATGTGTTGGGAGATCTGGCTACTGCAATGTAGTCCGCCTGGAACGAGGCCATAAACTTACGTACAGCAATAACAAAGATCGAAAGCGGTGTGGCTTGGAGCCGTCATGTCACAAAACTGAGACACAAAAGTTGAGAGATGAAGTGACTGACCGTATGAATAGCTGTCAAAAGTGGGCTCAAATATAAGCACCTTAAAATACCTAACACAGCCCAGCAATGGGACTGGCTTCTCCTGGCTTGCAGTCTTAAGCACCAGTAATGATGATGTAGCTTTATCCCAGATTGGTTCACGCCACAACCGTAGGAGTCAGGCAAGAGAGCACAAACAGATCTGGGACCAGTCTAATGGTGTGTATGTGCGGTTTAAATCAATTTTAAAACATAGGAAGACTGTATAAAAATGTTTTGTATGGCGACAATGCTAAACTGATCTTTGCTTTAAGTCTGCACATAAGTGACTTATCTGACCACAAGTTTAATTATTAAAAATAATTAACCAATTCTAAAAATCGGCTAATAAAGGTTTGCACTCATGGTGTTTTAGGATTCAACATATTACATTCTACATCCAGCTTGACAGACTTTTCTATGCCTAATTAGGTTATAAAAAGAAACATATTTCTTTTGCCCTGACACACTTGACTAGTGCCGTTTGTATGTAAACCACAGTATCCACTACAATGATATGAATTATGCTTCCGCTTGATTCAGCACTGAATAGCAGCTTTCATGAGTTCAGTCACTGAAGAAAAGAGAAGGTTGGTCTCCTCCATTTCGGACGATCAGCACGTTGAATCGTAAAATAATTATTTTAAAAACAGAAAAGGAAGAACTCCACATAAAAAGCTCTCAGTGTAAAAAGTCCATTGTACTCTGACCACATTCTTAGCACCAACCACAAAGATAAATGACAAGTTTTGTTCTAAACCACGCTGCACATTTTTTTATTTAATGGCCAGCTGTCCCTTTTTGATACTGTGGCTGGCATTGTTATCCCCCCCCCCCGAACCACTCCCTGAATTGACAGAAATGTGCAAACAAAAAAAGGCAAAAGTCCAGAGTGTAAGTTGGAAGGCATGAATAAAAAATAAAAAAATGGAAAGAGATTTTTTTTTATTTTAATCTCGGGTTGATATATATAAAATGCTTTTTTTTAAGACGCTTCAGCACCTGGATAGAGTAGAGAAACTTGCACTTTTATTTTATTAGAGTCCATACGAAACAGGATGTGGCTTTCCCCGACAAAATGAACGCTGATCGTGGATCGCAATTCAACCACAAGGTGTTACAGGACGGGGTTAAGCGGAAGGGAGGTGAAGGAGGGGGAGGGGAACATATTCACAAAGAGCCTCACAGTAGGAGGGTAGATCTAGAATCAGGTCATGCCTGTCAATATGATTGTATTCATTTTGATCTAAGAGGAAAAACTGATCCTAGATCAGAACTCCTACTCAGACGCTTTATGAATACGATAACCACGGGCCCAGATTTCACATTTGCAGTGGGTGACATAATCCTAGATCAGATGATGCTGTTGGTGCCCCGGAGGCCAACGCCACGGGCAAACTGCTCCAGAAGGCCTGTGATGGCGCCGGAGGGGCTGGGCGCGCTGGACTTCAGGCCCACAGTGGAGCTGTAGGCTGCAAGGAACACCTCCCGCACCGCCTCCAGACGAACCTGGCGCTCCGAGGGGGGCGGGCACCTGGGAGAAAGAGGGAGAGAGATGGGGGAAAAACAGTAAACAATTTAGAGAGGAGACGGGACAGGGAAGACCAGATGAAAATAAATTAAAAAAGACAGGGAACTGGCGAGAGAAGAGGCTCCACCAATTAGTTATGAAAGAAGGACAGTGTACTTCTAATCTGAGCAATCCCAGACTGCGCGCTTCCTCTTCTATTGTTCCCCCTCTACCTTCCCTTCAAATCAAGAAAAATAGATGTCATTTGCCCATGCCGCCTTGTTCTCGGAACACACTCAATTTGGCAGCCAGATCAAGCCGAAATGGAAAGACTGGGAAGAGAGGCAGTCTAGAGGGGAAAAAAAGAGATGAACGATAAAGAAACTCCCTCCCTCGTTCCCCTCTTTCGGTTGTACTTAAACCTCCAGTTCGCAGGGGACAGAGAATGATGGAGAGCGGAGAGAGAGCTCAGGCAATCGGTGTGTATATACGAAGACTGCCTAAACAGTCTGCCGAACACTGTTGTGCAAGTGTAGAAACAGACACATACCAGGTACCCACGCACACATCCTCCAGAACAGACTCTTTCTCTGCTTTGTCACTCAAACACATACCAACTCTATCCAACCCTGCAGGTGTGTGACACACACACACACACACACACACACACAACAGTGGACCAGCCCAACAGGAGGCCCCAGCCTCCACCCACTGAGCCCTGCCCCCACCTCATCTTCCACAAAGGAATGGGGGAGAGAAAGGAGGTGAATAAATATGGGAGAAAGGGGGAGAAGAGAGGAGGTAAAGAGAGAGAAAGAAATATTCCTGAGGGTTAGAGGTGTGCGTAGCTGCGGTCCGATTCTCGACCACTACGCCGAAGGGCACTCGTACATTCCCCCTCGTGGATTTAAAAGGAATACACTGGTGTGAGCAATATGGTGATAACCCCCTCCAGCCATGCTTGCACCAATCCAATGCACGAGGGGTGGGGGGGGGTGAACGAGTGCACATGTCCGGGAGAAAGGTCGAGAATCGTAATGCGATCCGTGTGTGCGTCCCAAATGGTACCCTATACCCTACATAGCCCACAGCCTACCTAACCCCGGTCAAAAGTAGTACACTACATAGGGGATTGTGTGCTATTTTGTGACGCAGCCCGTAGACTCACATGCGTCCGCTGGGCCCCTCGTCCTGGAAGCTAAAGGGGAGGGGCGAGTCGTTGGCGGCGGCGACCAAGCCATGGTCGTGGATGGAGCCGCAGCCCGACACGAGCTGCCAGCTGCCGTAGTCCGTGGAGAGGGAGGAGCCGGATCGGGCGTACTCCGCCGCCAGCCTGGCCAGAGTAGAGGTGGAGAGAGAAGGTTGGGGGGGGGGGGGGGGGGTAGAATGATAGGGAAGAGAGTGGGAGATGGGAGGTGCAGAGAGAGAAATCGTGGAAAAAGAGAATGGAGAGAGCAGGGAAAGCAGCGAATACAGAGAGAGAAGGAGAGGGGGAAAAAATAAGGGAATTCAATTGGGAGAAAGGTGAGAGACGAGAGAGAACCCAGCCAAGAGCTGCGAGGTCAGTGGGGGGGGGGGGGGGGGCTTCACGGCACAGTGACGCGACCTCAGTGGCAAAAGTCAACGGTCAAGGAACAACACTCACGTCAATTCAATCCAAAACAACTAGAATAATCCGCTCAGGGGGAATTAACAAGGCAAGTCAACATGCATAGAAACGTCATATTGACATTACACATACTGCATACCCCAATGTCAGTGGAATGACAACGAATAGAGTTTGAACCAAATACCAAAACACCAACGCACCTTCCATTGTCATGGGCAAAACGAACAAGGAGCTCTGGAGTAAAGAGCTGTACTAATAGACCGGTGAGACACACACACACAGGGCTGTTACAGTGACTGTATTACCGCCACACCGGCGGTCATGAGTCATGACGGCAGTCAAAATCCATGTGACCATTTAGTCACGGAAATTAGGCTTCTTCAAGCTCTGATGCTGCTCATTAGTAGCCTTCCAAACTTGCTTCCTGCCTAGTACTCAGCACTATTGTCCCTCTAAATCACTCGGACATCAATGCAAATGTAATCGAAAATCTAATCAAACACTTCATTAGAGCCCATGAGCCAACATTTCTATAGGCTATGCCATTAGGTAGGAAACAGAGTTTTGATGGCCTCTTAAAAAGAGGATCCCATCAGCTTTCTATAGGCTAGGCCTACTCTATCAATTTTCCTAATATTAAGCACATTGCTTCGATTTACAACAGGAGTATAGCCTACCTGGCATGAAAATGAACCATGGGAAACGCGTCCCTAATTTCCATATTAAGTGCATAGATGACATGTATTTTTTTCCCCCATTGCCCTGTTTCGAGACAGGTGCATGATAATGGTCCATTCCAAATCAAAACTAATATCACACATATTATTTAGTATATGTAAAGACAACATTAAGAATAGTCTGATGGGTGACAATATTAGCCCCTCACTTGTGAATGATGTCCAGCTTGTGCAGGAAGGCAAGAAACAGGGCATACCTTTTTTGTTGTTGCGACTTTTCAAATCATAGCCTCATTTTCAAATCATAGCCTCATCACACCTCATGTGTCCTAGCCCATATGCCTGTATTTTGATAAGGTTTGTATCACAACTAGTGGTCAAATAAAATTAAGCACATTAATCCGCATCACAAACGGTGTAGCGCCTAACTAGCATACATACGCAGGACGTGAGTTTCAAGTTTGGGGAAGATCCTTTTCACCATAAAAATGCACCTTTATAATAAAGCTTTACATGCATGATCGTATTTGCCGTCACTTTCGAGAAGTGTTTTCCCGCTAATTCATTGCATTTTGGAACCTTTGCACTTATAGCCTACTGCCATGTGTGCATTGCTGCAACTATAATGCGGGGAAAAAATGATCAGCCGTGTTGTATTCATTTGGGATCTATCGCATCCCACAACTGTCCCAGAATATGTTTGGTTTATTTATTTCTTGCACAGAAGGACAAATTGACCAATAGAATAAGTAAACTTTTGTACTATGGGGGATAGTAGACTGACATAGGCTAGTGCTTTTGCTATTCGTTAGGCCCACTCATGTTGTTGGCTGACAATAAGAAAGCTAAATGTGGACAGTTCTAACATCTTCAATATGCGGCAAGGAATTTGATAAGAGGAATGCTTGCATCCCCGATGTGTCTGTCTTCATTCACTTGTAGCCTACTTCTTAGCTGAAATGCCTGAGAGAAGTAGCCAATGCCCGTCACGTGATCGGTTCCATCTGGGCGAGCCATGTGAGTGAGAGGTGCTTCGGAGCACGGCAGCTGGCAGAAGGGAATTATAATTAGCCTATTCTATTCAGCAAAAGGCATGCATTTTTTTAGGGGGCATTACGGCCACACAAGAGGGATGCCCCTGGGAAATTCGAGGCCTGGTGAAAATATTATCAAGTGCTTGCCAAATTGTGAATGAGAGACTGATGAAGTGTGTGCAGCTTGAAGCTATTTTCAAATCATTAAGAGTCCTATCATGTAGCCTTCCAATATATCAAACATCAAAACATAGCCAATGTTTGAATCACAACGACAGTTGGATAAATAACTCTAAATTAAGCATATAAGAGGACCTGTTTCTTTGTTAACTGCTCAACACAGAAAAGCCGCATGTGCGCACTTCCTTTGAAATCGTTTGGAGAAAATATACCTTTTATTTTATTAAGCCATGTTCAACTGTATTCTTCATAGTATAAAATAATACAAATAATGCCACGGAATTCTAAGCAATTCTTGTCCGCTAAATGTACTAGTGTAGCCCACAGTCATATCACATAGCCATATCAGGGCTTAACATAAGTACAACTCAGTGTTCTTCTGAAAGAGACTACATTTTCTGTCTAAAATAAATCAAATCAAATTTTGTCACATACACATGGTTAGCAGATGTTAACTTCTTATGGCTGCAGGGGAAATAATCAGTAGCTTGGATAAAAGGTGCCCATTTCAAACGGCCTCGTACTCAATTCTTGCTCGTACAATATACATATTATTATTACTATTGGATAGAAAACACTCAAGTTTCTAAAACCGTTTGAATTATATCTGTGAGTAAAACAGAACTCATTTTGCAGCAAACTTCCTGTCAGAAAGTGAAAAATCTGAAATCGAGGCTCTGTTCCTGGGTCTGCCTATAAATGTGCTTGAAATCTATTAGTATACATGCACTTCATACGCCTTCCAATAGATGTCAATAGGCTGTGAGAGGTGAAATGGGGTTTCTAGGTATTTCTATGGTCAAAATAGAGAGCTTGGAATGACATGACCCCCGAATTCCTTTGTTCAGGAAGCGCATAAAGGTCAACAGTATTGGCTTCGGAAAAGCATTCACTATAGACGTCTAATATCTCCGGCTTTGATTTTATTTGATAAATATGATATATCATCGTAAAGTGTGTTTTTTCAATATAGTTTTATCCGATTATTGAAATTTTTCCGGGAGTTTAGGCGTGTTGCCATCTCTGCGTTTGGTGACGATGGACAGCTTAGCGCCACTTGGCTAGTTTTGCTTGGTAATTCGAGAGGGAAAAAGGCCATTCTAAAACCAAACAACGATTGTTCTGGACAAAGGATCCCTTGTACAACATTCTGATGGAAGATCATCAAAAGTAGGACCCATTTATGATGTTATTTCATATATCTGTCGAACATGTTTACTATTAGTTTGCGCCCAGATTTTGGGCGCTCTCTCGCTATAACGTAAGCTGCATGTCGTACTGAAGTTTTTTTAGAATTCTAACACAGCGATTGCATTAAGAACTAGTGTATCTATCATTTCCTATACAACATGTATTTTTTAGTAAAGTTTATGAATAGTTATTTGGTCAGAATAGGTGAGTGTCAGAAATATATCCGGACATTTTGGGAAAAATGTAATTTTTCACAATGTATAACCACGGATTTCAGCTCTAAATATGCACATTCTTCGAACAAACCATATATGTATTGTGTAATATGATGTTATAGGACTGTCATCTGATGAAGTTTATGAAGGTTAGTGAAATAATTAATATATTTTGCTGGTTTTGTTGCTATCGCTACTGTTGCCTTGAATCAATGTAGCTGTGTGGTTGGCTATTGTAGTAAGCCAATATAATGCTATATTGTGTTTGCTGTAAAACACTTAAAGAATTGGAAATATTGGCTGGATTCACAAGATGTTTGTCTTTCATTTGCTGTACACCATGTATTTTTCATAAATGTTTTATGATGAGTATTTAGGTACTTCAATTTGGTCTCTAATTGTTCTAGCTGCTTCAGTGCTATTTCCGATTGTAGCTGCAATGTAAAACTATGATTTATACCTCAAATATGCAAATTTTTCAAACAAAACAGATTTATTGTATAACATGTTATAAGACTGTCATCTGATGAAGTTTTTTCTTAGTTTCTTGGTTGGTTTGGTTGGTTTTGTGCATGCTACCTGTGCTGTGAAAAACGTCTGCTTTTTTGTATTTGGTGGTGAGCTAACAAATATACGTGGTGTATTCGCTGTAAAACATTTTTTTTGTTTTTTTAAATCGGACATGTTGACTGGATTCACAAGATGTTTATCTTTCATTTGCTCTATTGGACTTGTTAATGTGTGAAAGTTAAATATTTAAAAAAAATATATCTTTTGAATTTCGCGCCCTGCACTTGGACGGGCTGTTGTCATATTGAGCCCGACACCGGCCTGCAGCCATAAAAGGTTAATGCGAGTGTAGCGAAATGCTTGTGCTTCTAGTTCTGACCATGCAGTAATATCTAACAAGTAATCTAACAATTCCACAACAACTACCTTATACACACAAGTGTAAAGGAATGAATAAGAAAATGTACATAAAAATATATGAATGAGTGATGGCCGAACGGCATAGGCAAGATGCAGTAGATGGTATAGAGCACAGTATATACATATGAGATGAGTAATGTAAGGTATGTAAACATTATATAAAGTGGCATTGTTTAAAGTGCGACCTTTCCATTATTAAAGTGGCTGGAGTTGAGTCAGTATGTTGGCAGCAGCCACTCAATGTTAGTGGTGGCTCTTTAACAGTCTGATGGCCTTGAGATAGAAGCTGTTTTTCAGTCTCTCGGTCCCTGCTTTGATGCGCCTGTACTGACCTCGTCTTCTGGATGGTAGCGGGGTGAACAGGCAGTGGCTCGGGTGGTTGTTGTCCTTGATGATCTTTTTGGCCTTCCTGTGGCATTGGGTGGTGTAGGTGTCCTGGAGGGCAGGTAGTTTTCACCCGGTGATGCGTTGTACAGACCTCACTACCCTCTGGAGAGCCTTACGGTTATGGGCAGAGCAATTGCTGTACCAGGCGGTGATACAGCCCGACAGGGTGCTCTCAATTGTGCATCTATAAAAGTTTGTAAGTGTTTCTGGTGACAAGCCGAAATTCTTCAGCCTCTTGAGGTTGAAGAGGAGCTGTTGTGCCTTCTTCACCACACTGTCTGTGTGGGTAGACCATTTCAGTTTGTCCATGATGTGTACGCAAAGGAGCTTAAAACTTTCCACCCTCTCCACTACTGTCCCGTTGATGTGGATAGGGGGCTGCTCCCTTTGCTGTTTCCTGAAGTACACGATCATCTCCTTTGTTTTGTTGACATTTAGTGAGGTTATTTTACTGACACCACATTCCGAGTGTCCTCACCTCCTCCCTGTAGGCAGTCTCATCGTTGTTGGTAATCAAGCCTACCACTCTAGTGTCGTCTGCAAACTTGATGATTGAGTTGGAGGCGTGCATGGCCACGCAGTCGTGGGTGAACAGGGAGTACGGGAGAGGGCTGAGAACGCACCCTTTTGGGGCCCCAGTGTTGAGGATCAGCGGGGTGGAGATGTTACCTACACTCACCACCTGGGGCCGGCACATCAGGAAGTCCAGGACCCAGTTGCACAGGGCGGGGTCGAGACCCAGGGTCTTGAGCTTAATGACGAGTTTGGAGGGTACTATGGTGTTAAATGCTGAGCTGTAGTCGATGAACAGCATTCTTACATAGGTATTCCTCTTGTCCAGATGGGTTAGGGCAGTGTGCAGTGTGATTGCGTCGTCTGTGGACCTATTGGGGCGGTAAGCAAATTGGAGTGGGTCTAGGGTGTCAGGTAGGGTGGAGGTGATATGGTCCTTGACTAGTCTCTCAAAGCAATTCATGATGACGGAAGTGAGTGCTACGGGGCGGTAGTCATTTTGCTCAGTTACCTTAGCTTTCTTGGGAACAGGAACAATGGTGGCCCTCTTGAAGCACGTGGGAACAGCAGACTGGGATAAGGATTGATTGAATATGTCCGTAAACACACCAGCCAGCTGGTCTGCGCATGCTCTGAGGACGCGGCTGGGGATTCCATCTGGGCCTGGATCCTTGCGAGGGTTAATACGTTTAAATGTTTTACTCACGTTGGCTGCAGTGAAGGAGAGCCCGCTGGTTTTGGTAGCGGGATTTATTGTGATGGTGTACTCTATATTACATGGATTTATTAGACTTTTTTTTAAAATGTAGATGTTCCAAAGTTCTGAATCAGTGTCTTGTAGGCTATGCGTGGAAGCCAGGAGATGCTAAATGTGTTTATACTAATTAACGGTAAATTACAGTGAGACCGGCAGTTATTTGCTTGACAATCACCGGCTGACAAAATATCATGACCGCCACAGCCCTAGACACACATACACAGAGAAGGGTGTAATCAAGCTGTACTGTGAGACCAACCGTCTCACACACACACTACTGAAAACACAGCCTCACCACAATGTCTCACCAGGGGAGGCGAAAACCCGCCACCTTCAGCATGCCACCAACTTCTTTCGGCCTTTTCTTTATATCTGAAAGGTGTTGTCGGTATCAAAGACTAAACTTTAATTTCCTTCAACTGACCTAGTCATGATTGCTGTAAAGGTCGGCCTACAGCTTGTAGCCGTAATGTCGAGGCGGCATTAAATCATGAACATTCTATTGTTGTCTGACATCAAACTTGTCCTTGTAAATCACAAAGATTCACAGAAATGCTTTTAATGGATTTATTCTCTCCATTTAAATGTGTGTAGTTCTGTCCTTGAGCAGCTATTGTCTATCGTCACAGAAATGTACACTTTCTTTTTTACATTTATCCTGGGGGAATCTATGTTTTTTTCTTGACCTTGAAAAAGGTAAATATATTTATATGCCCTTATATTTAGCTAATAAATTATGGTTTTCTACAAAAACTACAAATCACTAACTAGTAGGCTGTCTTCAGCCCAAATTACTGGTGGCGAGTTCGAAAGGAGAGAATTCAGCGCGTGATGGTGTGATCTAGAGGTCGACCGATTAATCGGAATGGTCGATTAATCAGGGCCGACTTCAACTTCTCATAACAAAATCGATACACCGATTTGCCGATTTTTTTACACCTTTATTTAACTAGGCAAGTCAGTTAAGGACACATTCTTATTTTCAATGATGGCCTAGGAACGGTGGGTTAACTGCCTTGTTCAGGGGCAGAACGACAGATTTTTACCTTGTCAGCTCGGGATTCGTTTTTGCAACCTTCCGGTTACTAGTCCAACGCTCTAACCACCTGTCTTACATTGCACTCCACGAGGAGCCTGCGTGGCAGGCTGACTACCTGTTACGCGAGGGCAGCAAGAAGCCAAGGTAAGATGCTAGCTAGCATTAAACTTATCTTATAATAAACAAACATAATCACTAGTTAACTACACATGGTTGATGATATTACTAGTTTATCTAGCGTATCCTGCGTTGCATTTAATCGATGCGGTGCCTGTTAATTTCTCATTGAATCACAGCTACTTCGACAAATGGGTCTTGATTTAACAAGCGCATTTACGAAAAAAGCACTGTCGTTGCACCAATGTACCTAACCATAAACATCAATGCCTTACTTTAAAATCAATATACCAGTATATATTTTTAAACCTGCATATTTAGTTAATATTGCCTGCTAACATGAATTTCTTATAACTAGGGAATTTATCACTTCTCTTGCGTTCCGTGCAAGCAGTCAGGTTATATGCAGCAGTTTGGGCCGCCTGGCTCATTGCGAACTGTGTGAAGTTCATTTATTCCTAACAAAGGCCGTAATTAATTTGCCAGAATTGTACATAATTATAACATAACATTGAAGGTTGTACAATGTAACAGCAATATTTAGACTTAGGGATACCATCCGTTAGATAAAATACGGAACGGTTCCATATTTCACTGAAAGAATAAACGTTTTATTTTCGAAATGCTAGTTTCCGGATTTGACCATATTAATGACCTAAGGCTCGTATTTCTGTGTGATATTATGTTATAATTAAGTCTATGATATCTGACTGAGCAACAGCAGGCTCGTAAGCATTCATTCAAACAGCACTTTCATGCGTTTGCCAGCAGCTCTTCCCTGTGCTTCAAGCATTGTGCTGTTTATGACTTCAAGCCTATCAACTCCTGAGATGAGGCTGGTGTAACCGATGTGAAATGGCTAGCTAGTTAGCGGGGTGCGTGCTAATAGCGTTTCAAACATCACTCGCTCTGAGACTTGGAGTGGTTGTTCCCCTTGCTCTGCAAGGGCCGCGGCTTTTGTGGAGCGATGCTTCGAGGGTGGCTGTTGTCGATGTGTTCCTGGTTTGAGCCCAGGTAGGGGCGAGGAGAGGGACGGAAGCTATACTGTTACACTGGCAATACTAAAGTGCATATAAGAACATCCAATAGTCAAAGGTATATGAAATACAAAATGGCATAGACAGAAATAGCCCTATAATAACCTCAACCTAAAACTTCTTACCTGGGAATATTGAAGACTCGTGTTAAAGGGAACCACGAGCTGTTCATATGTTCTCATGTTCGCCATCGTTATCCGGCTTGGATTCTCTGTCGACACAACCACGTCTGGTCTGCAGACGTGCCCTCAACCGGCCTCCGTCTGAGCAGACCCCCTCCGTCTGAGCAGACCACCCGCCGGGCTACTAACTTTAAACGCGTGCTAGCTTAGAGGAGGCCTCACTGCTCCATCTACGGCTGCCCCCTGGACACTATGATCACTTGGCTACATAGCTGATGCCTGCTTGACTGTCCATTAATTCACGGTACTCCATTCTGTTTATTTGTGTTTTATCTGTCGGCTCTGTGCCTTAACTCAGGATCTGTGTGTAGTTAATCCGACCCTCTCTGCCCAGTCGTCGCCATTTTTACCTTCTGTTGCTGTGTTAGCTGACTAGCTGCTGTTATCTCAACTGTTGTTTTAGCTAGCTCTCAAAAATCATGACCTGCAATCACTTTATGCCTTATTGTATGTCTCTCTCAAATATCAATATGCCTTGCATACTGTTGTTCAGGCTAGTTATCATTGTTTTGGTTTGCAATGGACCCCGTAGTTCCACTCTCCGTACCTCTGATACCTCCTTTGTCCCACCCCCCACACATGCGGTGACCTCACCCATTGAGACCAGCATGTCCAGAGATACAACCTCTCTTATCATCACCCAGTGCCTGGGCTTGCCTCAGCTGTACCCGTGCCCCACCATACCCCTGTCTGCACATTATGCCCAGAATCTATTCTACCACGCCCATAAATCTGCTCCTTTTATTCCTTGTCCCCAACGCTCTAGGCGACCAGTTTTGATAGCCTTTAGCCGCACCCTCATCCTACTACTCCTCTGTTCCTCGGGTGATGTGGAGGTAAACCCAGGCCCTGCATGTCCCCAGTCTCCCTCATTTGTTGACTTCTGTGATCGAAAAAGCCTTGGCCTCATGCATATCAACATCAGAAGCCTCCTCCCTAAGTTTGCCTTACTCACCGCTTTAGCACACTCTGCCAACCCTGATGTCCTTGCCGTGTCTGAATCCTGGCTTAGGAAGGCCACCAAAAATTCTGAGATTTCCATACCCAACTATAACACTTTCCGTCAAGATAGAACTGCCAAAGGGGGAGGAGTTGCAATCTACTGCAGAGATAGCCTGCAAAGTTCTGTCATACTTTCCAAGTCTATGCCCAAACAGTTTGAACTTCTAATTTTAAAAATTAATCTCTCCAGAAATAAGTCTCTCACTGTTGCCGCCTGCTACCGACCCCCCTCAGCTCCCAGCTGTGCCCTGGACACCATCTGTGAATTGATCGCTCCCCATCTAGCTTCAGAGTTTGTTCTGTTAGGTGACCTAAACTGGGATATGCTTAACACCCCGGCAGTCCTACAATCTAAGCTTGATGCCCTCAATCTCACACAAATCATCAAGGAACCCACCAGGTACAACCCTAAATCCGTAAACATGGGCACCCTAATAGACATTATCCTGACCAACTTGCCCTCCAAATACACCTCTGCTGTCTTCAATCAAGATCTCAGCGATCACTGCCTCATTGCCTGTATCCGCCACGGGTCCACGGTCAAACGACCACCCCTCATCACTGTCAAACGCTCCCTGAAACACTTTCTAATCGGCCTGGCCCGGGTACCCTGGAAGGATATTGACCTCATCCCGTCAGTTGAGGATGCCTGGTCATTCTTTAAAAGTTACTTCCTCACCATATTAGACAAGCATGCTCCGTTCAAAAAATGCAGAACAAAGAACAGATATAGCCCTTGGTTCACTCCAGACCTGACTGCCCTCGACCAGCACAAAAACATCCTGTGGCGAACTGCAATAGCATCGAAGAGCCCCCGTGATATGCAACTGTTCAGGGAAGTCAGGAACCAATACACGCAGTCAGTCAGGAAAGCAAAGGCCAGCTTTTTCAAGCAGAAATTTGCATCCTGTAGCTCTAACTCCAAAAAGTTCTGGGATACTGTAAAGTCCATGGAAAACAAGAGCACCTCCTCCCAGCTGCCCACTGCACTGAGGCTAGATAACACGGTCACCACTGATAAGTCCGCGATAATCGAAAACTTCAACAAACATTTCTCAATGGCTGGCCATGCCTTCCACCTGGCGACTCCAACCTTGGCCAACAGCCCCGCCCCCCCCGCTGCTACTCGCCCAAGCCTCCCCAGCTTCTCCTTTACCCATATCCAGATAGCAGATGTTCTGAAAGAGCTGGAAAACCTGGACCCATACAAATCAGCTGGGCTTGACAATCTGGACCCCCTATTTCTGAAACTGTCCGCCGCCATTGTCGCACCCCCTATTACCAGCCTGTTCAACCTCTCCTTCGTATCATCTGAGATCCCCAAGGATTGGAAAGCTGCCGCTGTCATCCCCCTCTTCAAAGGGGGAGACACCCTGGACCCAAACTGTTACAGACCTATATCCATCCTGCCCTGCCTAGCTAAGGTCTTCGAAAGCCAAGTCAACAAACAGATCACTGACCATCTCGAATCCCACCGTACCTTCTCCGCTGTGCAATCCGGTTTCCGAGCCGGTCACGGGTGCACCTCAGCCACGCTCAAGGTACTAAACGATATCATAACCGTCATCGATAAAAGACATTACTGTGCAGCCGTCTTCATCGACCTGGCCAAGGCTTTCGACTCTGTCAATCACCATATTCTTATCGGCAGACTCAATAGCCTCGGTTTTTCTAATGACTGCCTTGCCTGGTTCACCAACTACTTTGCAGACAGAGTTCAGTGTGTCAAATCGGAGGGCATGTTGTCCGGTCCTCTGGCAGTCTCTATGGGGGTACCACAGGGTTCAATTTACATTTACATTTAAGTCATTTTAGCAGACGCTCTTATCCAGAGCGACTTACAAGTACATACATTCATACTTTTTTTTGTACTGGCCCCCCGTGGGAATCGAACCCACAACCCTGGCGTTGCAAGCGCCATGCTCTACCAACAGAGCCACACGGGACCACCAATTCTCGGGCCGACTCTTTTCTCTGTATACATCAATGATGTTGCTCTTGCTGCGGGCGATTCCATGATCCACCTCTACGCAGACGACACCATTCTGTATACTTCCGGCCCTTCCCTGGACACTGTCCTATCTAACCTCCAAACGAGCTTCAATGCCATACAACACTCCTTCCGTGGCCTCCAACTGCTCTAAAACGCTAGTAAAACCAAATGCATGCTTTTCAACCGTTCGCTGCCTGCACCCGCACGCCCGACTAGCATCACCACCCTGGACGGTTCCGACCTAGAATATGTGGACATCTATAAGTACCTAGGTGTCTGGCTAGACTGCAAACTCTCCTTCCAGACTCATATCAAACATCTCCAATCCAAAATCAAATCTAGAGTCGGCTTTCTATCCCGGAACAAAGCCTCCTTCACTCACGCCGCCAAACTTACCCTAGTAAAACTGACTATCCTACCGATCCTCGACTTCGGCGATGTCATCTACAAAATAGCTTCCAATACTCTACTCAGCAAACTGGATGCAGTTTATCACAGTGCCATCCGTTTTGTTACTAAAGCACCTTATACGACCCACCACTGCGACCTGTATGCCCTAGTCGGCTGGCCCTCGCTACATGTTCGTCGTCAGACCCACTGGCTCCAGGTCATCTACAAGGCTATGCTAGGTAAAGTGCCGCCTTATCTCAGTTCACTGGTCACGATGGCTACACCTACCCGTAGCACGCGCTCCAGCAGGTGTATCTCACTGATCAAGCCTAAAGCCAAAACCTCATTTGGACGCCTTTCCTTCCAGTTCTCTGCTGCCTGCGACTGGAACGAATTGCAAAAATCTCTGAAGTTGGAGACTTTTATCTCCCTCAACAACTTTAAACATCTGCTATCCGAGCAGCTAACCGATCGCTGCAGCTGTACATAGTCCATCGGTATATAGCCCACCCAATTTACCTACCTCACCCCCCATACTGCTTTTATTTATTTACTTTTCTGCTCTTTTGCACACCAGTATCTCTTCTTGCACATGATCATCTGATGATTTATCACTCCAGTGTTAATCTGCTAAATTGTAATTATTCGATTTATTGCCTACCTCATGCCTTTTGCACTAATTGTATATAGATTCTCTTTTTCTACCATGTTATTGACTTGTTTATTGTTTACTCCATGTGTAACTCTGTGTTGTTGTCTGTTCACACTGCTATGCTTTATCTTGGCCAGGTCGCAGTTGCAAATGAGAACTTGTTCTCAACTAGCCTACCTGGTTAAATAAAGGTGAAATAAAAATAAATTAAAAAAAATGTTGTGAGAAAGGAACTTAAACGTTAGCTTTTTTTACATGGCACATATTGCACTTTTACTTTCTTCTCCAACACTTTGTTTTTGCATTATTTAAACCAAATGGAACATGTTTCATTATTTATTTGAGGCTAAATTGATTTGATTGATGTATTATATTAAGTTAAAATAAGTGTTCATTCAGTATTGTTTTAATTGTCATCATTACAAATAAATATAATTTCTTAAATAATAAATCGGCCAGATTAATCGGTGGCGGCTTTTTTGGTCCTCCAATAATCGGTATCGGCGTTGAAAAATCATAATCGGTCGACCTCTAGTGTGATCACATCCCACATGGATAAAATAAAGGCAATTTTCTCAAATAATTCTGCAGAGGTTCATCCTGGTCTGATTTCGTTATTTCTTTACATGATCAGAAATAGCAGAATCTAGTGTTTCTAACTACATAAAAACAAATGAGAACATGGGCTCCGCTTCAAAATACAACTGTTATATGGCAGAGGTTCCGTGACATTGCCAGGGACCTCACGATATTATCACGATACTTTGGTGCCGATATGATATGTATTGCAATTCTCACGATTCTTCATGTATTGCGATTCGATGCTGTTATTTTATTTCAATTCGTTCCAAACATATTGCTCACCGTATGTCTGCTGCAGAGGGACAAGATCATTTTTGATCAGTAATGGAAATAAAAGAGCTGAAAACAAATAGTCTCCTGGGGTTTTGGTGCAGGTACATCCAACTAGAGCAAAAATAATATTGAATGTATACTGACTAAAAATATAAATGCAACATTTAAAGTGTTGGTCCCATGTTTCATGAGCTGAAATAAGATCCCAGAAATGTTCCATACACACAATATGCTTATTTCTCTCAGATTCTGTGCACAAATTTGTTTACATCCCTGTTACTGAGCATTTCTTATTCGCCAAGATAATCCATCCACATGACAGGTGTGGCCTACCAAAAAGCTGATTAAGCAGCATGATCATTACACAGGTGCACCTTGTGCTTGGGACAATAAAAGGCCACTCTAAAAAGGTGCAGTTTTGTCATCCAACACAATGCCACAGATGTCTCAAGCCATTCTATCCTTTTGAAAATATTTGACCATAAAGTATGTTTGTAAAGGGTATGTGTGTCACTGCAGAAAGTCATACTCTTAGTTTTAATTTAACATGCAGTTATTCAGCTTTCATTGCAGAATGGCAAACATGCAACATGGAGAGAAACAGACACAGTATGAAGTCAATTCATTTACAAAAGACAGAAAGAGGGGCAGACAAAAATGTGGTATCCCTCATCGTGGTCGGAGCCCATAAACTGCAGCCGACTGTGCTTGAGGTTGGTATAGCAAATATCAGCACCTGCAGCACATATAGGCAGAATCCCGGCCCCACCGCTATTCTGCATCTCCCTTTCCCCATTCATTTCATACTATGTCCATCTGAATAAATAGAAAATACAGAATATAAATCTTTCAAACTAAATCGGCGACTGACTTCCAAGTGGAAGCTTACCTTCTCCCAGGCACAGACATGGGACTGCTGCCGGCGCGTGTGAAGCCCTGCTCCGATTGGTTGGAGGAGGAGGAGCTGGAAGACTTGGCCTCTTGGCTGAGGGGATGGGCCAGACGCTCATGCATGGGGTCGGGCCGGTTCCACAGCACCGTCTGGGGGGACGAGGTGTGTCCCTTCCTCCTGGGGTGGGGGCACAAAAAAGGAGAAGTTTGACTTTAGCCAACCATTATTTTAAGGCAGCTTGGTCCTTTGTGGCTCAGTTGGTAAGAGTATGGAGCTAGAAACGCCAGGGAGGAGGCATACTGGACTTTATTAGGTTAAAGAGCAACTGCCCCTAAAAACCAACTTCTAATTTAGAAAACAGGCTGTGGCATCGATATGAGTCAGAAACACGTATTCTACTATCAGAATTGACTAGGAAAAAGTATAAATAGGATAATTTGTCATAAAGTCGGTCTCGTGTGTTTGTGACTGCATCACAAGGTAAATTAAGGTTGGGTTTGTTTCAATCCTGTCCACACGGCCACAGCTGGCAGAACAAAAGTAATCAATTCAGAGTGCAGCTGCACGCAACCCTATGGGGCTAGTTAGAGACTATTGGTAAACTATACAACGTACATGGGACAATGTTACATTTCCAATAGCTTCAGATGTCAATGACTTAACCCCTTACACTCGTGGGAATTAGCCTATATGGATAGGGCTAAATTTAAATATTTCTTAGAAGAACTATGAAAAGCATATGCACAACCATGGTAGCAATTGAAAGGGAACAGTTTAGAGATGATTGGAAAATTAGTAGACCAAAAGGCGAGGACACAACAGTTCATCCGACACAATACGTAATCCAAACATTACCGCTGATTTTATTTGCATTTACAGTACTTTTCACCGCATTTGTTGATAAAGAAATCTGAAAATACTCCGGATACATTCACTAACATGACAAGAATATTCTTGGAAAATGCGGGGTAGGTAAAACATAAGACAAAGAAATGACAAGGGTTAGAGTAAGAGGACTAACTGGTGTCTCCAAATGGCCACACACCTCTCCAAAGTGTGCCCAAGTTCCTAAGCAATTTCAATGCACTTTTATAGTCTTCAACTAGAAGGTGCTTTTTTGAGCTTTCCTGGCTGGTCCGTTAAAGAACTAGACCGAGCACACCTGTAGTTGTTTGGCTTGGAACACAGTCCTGCACCTCCGCTTTTACACAATTACTATTGTTGTTGACACAATCCAGAAACAGTCCATTATAAAATCGCAATATGGGTCAGGTGGGCATTTGAAAGCTTGTTCTATTGCCAACTAGCGAAATTAGCTAGATTATAAAATACGATCTTAGGTTTTCACAATGCAATTCAGAGAAGAAGAAAGTAATTTGAGTGTGCAAGGAATGGAATCATGAGTGATTTCAGATGTGTGGTCTGTGGCAAAAAAAAATAATAATCACAATGTGAACAAACAGGCTCATTCTGTTCAGGACAACCCAGTCACATGTCATATTGTAACTGTATATCAAACAGTCCTCACGGACGTTGACACTGTATATTACATTAGTTATATGATTTCGGAAATGTGAAGTGCACATACGGGTGTTTGGCTTGCTTATATGACATCAAAGCGGTATTTATTATAATCCTCAACATCTCATCTTTCAAAATACAGTACCAGTCAAAGGTTGGGACACACCCACTTATTCCAGGGTTTTTCTTTTTACTATTTTCTACATTGTAGAATAATAGTTAAGACATAAAAACTATGAAATAACTCAAATGGAATCATGTAGTAACCAAAAAAGGTGTTATTTTATATGAGATTCTTCAAAGTAGCCACCCTTTGGCTTCATGACAGCTTTGCACAATCTTGGCATTCTCTCAACCAACTTCATGAGGTAGTCACCTGGAATGCATTTCAATTAAACAGATGTGCCTTGTTAATATGTTGAATTTCATTCCTTCTTAATGCGTTTGAGCCAATCAGTTGTGTTGTGACAAGGCAGGGGTGGAAAACAAAAGAAAGACCCATTTGGTAAAAGACCAAGTCCATATTATGGCAGGAACAACTCAAATAAGCAAAGAGAAAAGACAGTCCATCATTACTTTAAGACATGATGGTCAATCAATCGGAAAATATGTCAACAGCTTTGAAAGCTTATTCAAGTGAGGTCGCAAAAACCATCAATTGTGGGCCTCCCGGGTGGCGCAGTGGTCTAGGGCACTGCATCGCAGTGCTAACTGCGCCACCAGAGTCTCTGGGTTCGCGCCCAGGCTCTGTCGCAGCCGGCCGCGACCGGGAGGTCCGTGGGGCGACGCACAATTGGCATAGCGTCGTCCGGGGTAGGGAGGGTTTGGCCGGTAGGGATATCCTTGTCTCATCGCGCTCCAGCGACTGTGGCGGGCCGGGCGCAGTGCGCGCCAACCAAGGGGGCCAGGTACACGGTGTTTCCTCCGACGCATTGGTGCGGCTGGCTTCCGGGTTGGAGGCGCGCTGTGTTTAGAAGCAGTACGGCTGGTTGGGTTGTGCTTCGGAGGACGCATGGCTTTCGACCTTCGTCTCTCCCGAGCCCGTACAGGAGTTGTAGCGATGAGACAAGATAGTAATTACTAGCGATTGGATACCACGAAAATTGGGGAGAAAATGGGATAAAAAAATAATAAAAAATAAAACATCAATCGTTATGAAACTGGCTCTCACGAGGACCGAAACAGGAAAGGAAGACCTCGAGTTACCTCTGCTGCAGAGAATAAGTTCATTACTGTTACCAGCCTCAGAAATTGCAGCCCAAATAAACGTTTCACAGAGTTCAGGTGACAGACATCTCAACATCAACTGTTCAGAGGAGACTGCATGAATTAGGCCGGCATGGTCAAATTGCTGCAAAGAAACCACTACTAAAGGACACCAATAAGAAGAAAAAAGATTGGCTTGGTTCATGAAAAACGAGCAATGGACATTTGATCGGTGGAAATCTGTCCTTTGGTCTGATGAGTCAAAAGTTGAGATTTTTGGTTCCAACCGCCGTGTCATTGTGAGACGCAGAGTAGGTGAACGGATGATCTCTGCATGTGTGGTTCCCACAGTGAAGCATGGAGGAGAAGGTGTGATGTTGCTTTGCTGGTGACACGGTCTGTGATTTACTTAGAATTCAAGGCACACTTAAGCAGCATGGCTACCACAGCATTCTGCAGCGATACACCATCCCATCTGGTTTGCGTTTAGTGGGAATATCATTTGTTTTTCAACAGGACAATCACCAAACACACCTTCAGGCTGTATAATGACTTTTTGACCAAGGAGAGATGAGTGCTGCATCAGATGACCTGGCTTCTACAATCACCCAACCTTAACCCAACAGATTGTTTGGGATGAGTTGGACAGCAGAGTGAAGGAAAAGCAGCCAACAAGTGCTCAGCATATGTCGGAAAAGTATTCCAGGTGAAGCTGGTTGAGAGAATGCCAAGAGCGCAAAGCTGTCATCAAGGCAAATAGTGTCTACTTTGAAGAAAACACTTTTTGGTTACTACATGATTTCATGTGTATTTCATAGTTTTGATGTCTTCACTATTATTCTACATTGTAGAAAATAGTAAAAATTAAGGAAAACCCTGAGTAGGTGTGTCTAAACTTTTGACTGGTACTGTTCATAGAGTCCTCGGAATTTACAGCATTTCCCCTGACTCGGACAATCAAAAATGCCCAATTAGCGGGAGGGATGGGGGCAACTTGTCACGCACGGGGTATGAACAGCTGTCAGTCAAAGCCCACACAGAGCTGTGAAGTAGAGACCCTGAGCTCTGATGTCATGTATAGCATGTTATCTGCCATTTTCAAAAGGGAGTGTTAAGGGCTACAAACCTCAAAACAACTACACATTGTAGAAATGTCATAGAAATATTGAAAGCAGTTCATTTGAAAACTAAAAAGGCTTACAACGTGAAAAATGTCTAATTTACATTGTGTAATTTATTGACGGTCCCTAACTAGCCCCAGAGATAGGCTGTCCAAAGTCAAACCAATTTTGCTCTGGTCACACACCAGCTGGCTGAAGCTAATTAGCTAAATCATTCAGCTAACTCTTCCCACCTGCGAACACACACACACAAGAGACATCAAACCACACACTGAAACCAACTCACGTTTGAATTCAGTCATGGCTGCTAGCATATCTTAATGAACCAATCTAAAACGAGGCCAAATCAGGAAGTGCCATCACCCTTTAAAGGAATACTCATCCATGTGACATCCCTGATACATATGGGGGTATATTCAAAATTGAAAGGAAATGTTTCAGCTGGGGTCACACTGACTTCCAGAGAAACGGTGAAGACTCACCAGCTGGAGGCTCCCAGAGGCTGGCCGGAGAACAGGTCCACGGCCTCATTGGTGAGGCTGGAGGCTCCGCCCGCGTCCTCCGTGATCAGAGAGAAGTCACTGCTCAAACTGGTCACGCTGCCCCTGGACTCCCTGGACTCTACACCAATCACACAGGAGACATTGGTTAGCGGACAGGCCCTAGGACCAATTACAGAGGAGAGATTTGAGTACAATTATAGGGCACAGATTCATTAAAGATACACTTTGGAAGTTTAGTTGCCTTGTCAAATTTTGTCTGGAAAGTTGCCTGCGTTTGGTTTATATGCATGTATAATACTAATTATTATTATTTATTAAACTTCTATAGCTCTTCTATTACAAAAATACTCAAACCGCTTGAAAAAGGAAAATAAACAAGAATCAAATTAAATAGCTGTACAAAAAAGCATGTCTGGATTTTCTGCCAGAGTTGAAAGTTTTGAATGTTTTAAGCCTTCAGATGTTGTGACAGTCATGAGGGAACATGATTGCTTTTGCAGAGGGAAGTGGTCAGTGACACAGATGCTACACTACAGGACTGTTTTGCTAGCACAGACTAGAATATGTTCCGGGATTCTTCCAATGGCATTGAGGAGTACACCACATCAGTCACTGGCGTTATCAATAAGTGCATCGAGGACGTTGTCCCCACAGTCACCGTACATACATATCCCAACCAGAAGCTATGGATTACAGGCAACAGCCACACCGAGCTAAAGGCTAGAGCTGCCGCTTCAAGGAGCGGGACACTAATCCAGACGCTTATAAGAAATCGCGCTATGCCCTCAGACGAACCCTCAAACAGGCAAAGCGTCAATACACCGGCTCTACTAATCCTACTACACCAGCTCTGATGCTTGTCGGATGTGGCAGGGCTTGCAAACTTATGGACTACAAAGGGAAACCCAGCCAAGAGCTTCACAGTGATGCGAGGCTACCAGACGGGCTAAATAACTTTAATGCTTGCTTAGGGAGGAGGTCAGAGACCTGGCAGTGTGGTGCCGGGACAACGACCTCTCCCTCAATGTGATCAAGACAAAGGAGACGATCGTGGATTACAGAAAAAGGAGGACCGAACACGACCCCATTCACATCAACGGGGCTGTAATGGTGCGGGTTGATAGTTTCAAGTTCCTTGGTGTCCACATCACCAACAAACTATCATGGTCCAAATACACAAAGACAGTGGTGAAGAGGGCACTACAACGCCTTTTCCCCCTCAGGAGACTATAAAGATTTAGCATGGGTTCCCAGATCCTCAAAAAGTTCTACAGCTGCACCATCGAGAGCATCCTGACCGGTTGCATCACCGCCTGGTATGGCAACTGCTCGGCATCCGACCGTAAGGAGCTACAGAGGGTAGTGCTTAGGGCCCAGTACGTCACTGGGGGCAAGCTTCCTGACATCCAGGAAGAATGTTCTCTCTGCTACCGCACGGCAAGCGTTGATGGAGCTCCAAGTCTAGGTCCAAAAGGCTCCTTAATTAACAGCCACCCGAACTATTTACATTGACGACCCCCCCCTTTGTTTTTACACTGCTGCTACTCACTGTTTATTATTTATGCATAGTCACTTCACCCCTGTACAAATTACCTCGACTAACCTATAACCCCGCACATTGACTCGGTACCCCCTGTATATAGCCTAGTTATTTATTGTGTCACTTAATTTTTTTATTTTAGTTTATTTAGCAAATATTTTCAAAACACTTTCTTGAACTGCATTGTTGGTTAAGGGCTTGTAAGTAAGAATTTCACGGTAAAGTCTACACCTGTTGTATTCGGCGCATGTCTTAGCTTTAGGCAAACAATAGCCTATAATAAGCCTTTTGCCAGATACAGTTCATAGCCAATATCCATGTCCATTTAGGCTTATGCGTTTAAAGCTTTGTGCATCATGTTGAGGGGACAAGACATAAAAGTGCATCAAGTTACATCAAAAGTGTAGTGGATAGAGGGAATTCATAAAAAAAGGACATATGCCGCTCGCTATTAGCAGCTTTTCAAATGTTTCTTCATAACATATCATGAGTGCAATGTATCACATTCATTTACATGAGACGCCTATATCAGCACTGTAGTGCAAAATTATTTGTTTTAAACATACCACCACTGCACTCACAATGTATGAAATACACCTCTATCCTCATGTAACACATACTTAATAATGAACTATGTCTCCAGGGAAGCAACTCACTCAACTTGCAGAGGTCGTCCACTGTGAAATCAGTGTCTTTGAAATGAGAGTTTTTCCTCCTGTGGAAGAGAAAAAAGGACGATGAAATACACAGAAAGAGAGGAAGAGAGTGAGAGAGAAAGACTGACACACTGCTCAAAAGGAAGGAAAGAGAAAGAAAGAGATCAAAGAATATAGAAATGTGAGAGAAAAAAAACACTGTTAGGTCACAGTCGGTTTTCGACGATGAAAGAACAGTGTTATTGCCCCGAGTGGCTGTAACTCTACAGTTGAAACATAAAAAGAAGAGTGGCTTAAGGGTATAGTAAGGCCTATTCCCTATATAGCCCACTACTTTAGACCATAGCCTATAGGGCTCTGGTCAAAAGCAGTACACTATATATTGGGAACAGGGTGCCATTTTGGGGGCGGCCAATATTTTATAAAAGCACTTATACATTTCAAATGTCTCCGTTGATTTGTGACATTTCACTCACCTCTGTTTCTTCATGGCAGAGAACTTCTCTGAGACAATGTGCTTCAAAAAATTGAAGCAAAAAAAGAAAATCTGCCAGGAGGAATGAAAGATGAAGTTACAAGTCTTACAGGTGTAAAAAAAAATAAGGAAATTAAATACATGACAAAATGCTGCCCCCTAGTTTTCAAAAACACCCCAAACAACTCACTTAGGTTGAGAATTGGATATCAGTTTCAGAAATCAGATAACATTTTACTCTCATCTTCACAAGCCATTATATCTACATTGGCTTATTAAATTCCTAAAAAACGAATTCAAGACGGCAACAGTGTTATAACTGTTTGAGGGCAATAACCATATTAACTAAATAGAAAAGTAATAACCAATGTTTTAATATTCCACACACGCGCAGGCACACACACACACAGAGAGAGAGAAGGCATGGCATTGATATTGTGTTAGAGTGCAACTGACCTCCTCTCCTTTGGTGAGGCGATCAGGCAGCATATGACTGTAGAAGAGACACAAACCAGATGAACGAGTATGATCACCGAATCCATTAAACAAATCAAAGAACACTTTATTACATATGATTATTGGCTACCAACACCAACCAACATATTTAAATGTCCAATGCAGCCTTTTATCTCAGTAACAAAACATTTCTGGGTAACAATCAAGTACCTTACAATGATTTCTTTCAATTATAATGGTTAAAAAAAAATTAAAAAGCTTCCGAGCAATTTCTCAAGCAAGAATTTTGCTAGGACTGTGTGGTCTGAGTGGGGAGGAGAAAGCTAATGTTCAGTTATTGGCAGAGGTTGGGAATTCTTTCTTATTGGTCTATTAAACCTTGTGATGTCATCAGGCAGGCCAAAACTCCAACCCACCAAAACAGGCTGAAATTTCAGGCGGCCTTTTCAAACAGCTCTTAAACTAAAAAGGGCATTATCAAAATTTTACAGTCTTTGACTGCACTGGGCCTTTAATACTTTCTCAATGTCTGTTCCTTTCTATTCAGCATACAGTTTTCTCCATGCACCTGGTGTTACCTGGTACAATGGTTACAATGTAAGTTTTACTTTCCAATTTATATACTTGTTGACTCAAACAGTTCAAAAGATCAAAGTCAAAGTCAAGAAGACTGTAAAGCACAAATAGGGGACCGCTTAGAGCATGTCATTTACGGGGAAAAAGTACATCAATAACCAACTGTCCAGTTGTCACTCATTTACTCTCTTATCTCCAGCTTAGAACCTGAATTGACCATTATTTTTGCTTTTACAGTTAAAGGGAAAACAACAAATGAACCAACTCTCAATGGGAGTTTAAGCCATAATGAAAGATTACACAAATCCATACATACGCTGCATCACAACACTGATAGCTGGTAAAAAAGGACCAATTATTACAGATATTATTAAAGGGGAGAGGTTTGGTGTGTGTGAGAGAGAGAGTGAGAGAGTGAGAGAGTGAGAGAGTGAGAGAGTGAGAGAGTGAGAGAGTGAGAGAGTGAGAGAGTGAGAGAGTGAGAGAGTGAGAGAGTGAGAGAGTGAGAGAGTGAGAGAGTGAGAGAGAGAGAGAGAGAGAGAGAGAGAGACTCCCAGTTTATCCCTCTTCCCTGGCCGCAGTCTCAGAAGTTTGTCCTGGAATAATTACTCTAGAGCCATCTCCGGGGCAGGGATGTTTTTTGTTAATATTTTTTTTACTCTGTTTGATGAGTTAAACTTTGGAGAGATGCACAGCGGTAATTATGAAGGAACGCCTCGAGAGAGAGAGCGAGAGAGAGCGGGGGAGAAAGAGGGCACCATCTCAATTCATTCCTTGCATCCTATGTCCTCACGACCTTCTCAACTACCGTATATATTGGAGGAGAGGGTCCAAAGTTCCTTCTCGCTGACTTTCTTCTCCAATGTGTTGAGAAGGTCGAGGAGAGAGAAGGCGAGCAATCGAGGAAAGATGAATTGCGACAGGGTACTTAACTTGGCCCGCTCTACCCTCTCCTCAGAGTCGTCCTTCCTATAAAGCTCCTTCCTCAATTATGCATCTCAAACACATCTGGATCTGGTCACATTTCGGCTTTCCCCTCCCCACTCAGACAGTCCTCGATTGCTGTTGTGAATGCACCTCTCAGTATTACTAAGGAGCAATGGGGGTGTTGTGAGTGGAGTGTGAATCCTTACCCAAAGAGGAACCAGTCGTAGGCGATTGTCAGATAGAGGATTTCAGCAGGCTCCAGGCTGGCGTGGACGGCACCATCCTATTGAAAAATACATTAAAAGAATTTCAACATGTCATTAAAAAAGACTCCACGCAAATTAGCCCCGAAAGGCGACACATGTAAATGTGATACTTATATTTATTCATTTTTTAAAATAAGTATTCAGACCGTTTACCCAGTACTTTGTTGAAGCACCTTTGGCAGCGATTACAGCCTTGAGTCTTCTTGGGTATGACGCTACAAACTTGGCACACCTGTATTTGGGGAGTTTCTCAAATTCTTCTCTGCAGATCCTTTCAAGCTCTGTCAGGTTGGATGGGAAGTGTTGCTGCAGAGAAATTTAAGGTCCCTCCAGAGATGTTTAAATCGGGTTCAAGTCTGGACTCTAGCTGGGCCACAAGGACATTGAGACTTGTCCCAAAGCCACTCCTGCATTGTCTTGGCTGTGTGCTTAGGACCATCCTATTGGAAGGTGAACCTTCGCCACAGTCTGAGGTCCTGAGCGCCCTGGAGCAGGTTTTCATCAAGGATCTCTCTGTACTTAGCTCCGTTCAGCTTTACCTCGATCCTGATTCATCCCCTAGTTCCTGCTGCTGAATAACATCCCCACAGCATGATGCTGCATCTACCATCCTTCACCGCTTGGCATTCAGGCCAAAGAGTTCAATCTTGGTTTCATCAGAACAGAGAATCTTGTTTCTCATGGTAGGAGTCTTAAGGTGCCTTCTGGCAAACTCCAAGCGGGCTGTCATGTGCCTTTTACTGAGGTGTGGCTTCTGTCTGGACACTCTACCATAAAGGCCTGATTGGTGGAGTGCTGCAGAGATGGTTGTCCTTCTGGAAGGTTCGCCCATCTCCACCAAGGAACTCTAAAGCTCTGTCAGAGTGACCATCGGGTTCTTGGTCACCTCCCTGACCAAGGCCCTTCTCCCCCGATGGCTCAGTTTGGCCGGGCGGCCAGCCCTAGAAAGAGTCTCAGTGGTTCTAAACTTTTTCCATTTAAGAATGATAGAGGCCACTGTGTTCTTGGGGACCACCAATGCTGCAGACATGTTTTGGTACTCTTCCCCAGATCTGTGCTTCGACACAATCCTGTCTCGGAGCTCTACGGACAATTCCATCGACCTCATGGCTTGGTTTTTTCTCTGTCAACTGTGGGACCTTATATAGACAGGTGTGTGCCTTTCCAAATCATGTCCAATCAATTTACCACAGGTTGCCTCCAATCAAGTTGCAGAAACATCAAGGGTGATCAATGGAAACAGGACGCACCAGAGCTAAATTTTGTGCCTCATAGCAAAGGGTCTGAATACTTCTGTAAAATAGGTATTTCTGTTTTTAATTTTCTGATAAATTAGGTGGAAAAATAATAATCTCCAACCGGCACAGCCAGAAGAGGACTAGCCACCCCTCATAGCCTGGTTCCTCTCTAGGTTTCTTCTTAGGTTCTGTCCTTTCTAGCATTGCTTGCTGTATGGGGTTGTAGGCTGGGTTTCTGTACAGCACTTTGTGACATCAGCTGATGTAAGAAGGGCTTTATAAATACATTTGATAGATTAAAATCCTGTTTTGGCTTTGTCATTATCGGGTATTGTGTGTAGAGGGATCAAAAAAAAATCTATCTACTTTAGAATAAGGCTGTAACTTAAAATGAGGAAAAAGTCAGCGGATCTGAATATTTCCCCAATGCACTGTACCTACCAGCTCTCTAAAAAGTCAGGCAAACAATACCTTCCTGTGGATATTTTCGTCAAAAATGTCAAGTGGCTGAAGGACAAACCACACAGACAACCGGTAGAGTGACTTCTTCAAATCCTCCTACATCAGAAAGAGCAGATTCTGGAGGTTTCTAAAACCCTTAGCATTGCCAAATAACTATCTCAATTTAAGTGATTAGCTCTATTTCAACTGGCTTTTCTAGTGTTAGGCAGTGGGTCTTGAATCTTCATTCGACTTGCGTGTTAAGAAAAATGGGAGGGGCATCGGGGGTGAAAGCAGATGAATTCATTGTGTAATTACATAAAAAAATTATTTAGAAGTGCCTTTTGAATTACTAAACTGATATCTGGGTGGCGGTGGAGTGTGTGTGGGGGGGGGGGGGAGAGACAGAGCGATAAAAGTGGGATTGGAAGGAAAGAAAGAGAAAAACAGGGTGATAGGAATGAGAGAGAGAACACTTACTGCCCACAGTGAGAGCCGCAGGAGGGACACGAAAAGAGGCGTCCGGTCCCAACCGGATATGCAGTGAACCAGGAGACCGCTCTGATCTACAGGGCAAATCAAATCACTGATTAATCAGGCTGTCAAACACAATTAGTTGGCATATACAGCCTGAAACATTAGAGAGCATAATCAGTAAATGTTTTTTACAAGCCAGAATGTTGATTAAAATTACATTTGAATTTACTCTACCGATTGTCTGTGTGGTTGGTCTTTCAGTTGCTTGAAATTTGAGAAAAAAATCTCCACAGGAAAGTATTTTTTACCTGACTTTTTAGAGAGAGATAGTAGGTTTGCCACTGCTGATTGCGAGGCAACGTTCCTTCTGTGATTCTGTTATGCTTGGGTGGCTCGGCTATTTACATATTGTGCAAGTGTTTACAGCGCGTTTGTCAGTAGACTGAAAATACACACCAGAAATACATCCCAACAAAACCATATAGACTACCGTTCCATAGTTAGGTGTCACTTAGACATTTCCTTGTTTTTGAAAGAAAAGCAATTTTTCCCCCATTAAAAAATCAAATTGATCAGAAATACAGTGTAGACATTGTTAATGTTGTAAATGACTATTGTAGCTGGAAACGTCAGATTTTTTGGGCGTAAAGGCCCATTATCAGCAACCATCTGGCCTAGAAAGCCAGCATCCCAAAGTCGCTTCTTCACTGTTGACGTTGAGACTGGTGTTTTGCGGGTACTATTCAATGAAGCTGCCAGTTGAGGACTTGTGAGGCGTCTGGCTCTCAAACAAAGCACTCTAATGTACTTGTCCTCTTGCTCAGTTGTGAACCAGGGCCTCCCAGTCCTCTTTCTTTTCTGGTTAGAGCCAGTTTGCGCTGATCTGTAAAGGGAATAATACACGGCGTTGTACGAGATCTTCCGTTTCTTGGCAATTTCTCGCATGGAATAACCTTCATTTCTCAGAACAAGAATAGACTGACGAGTTTCAGAAGAAGGTGCTTTGTTTCTGGCCATTTTGAGCTTGTAATCAAACCCACAAATGCTAATGCTCCAGATACTCAACTAGTCTAAAGAAGGCCAGTTTTATTGCTTATTTAAATCAGAACAGCTGTGCTAACATAATTGCAAAAGGGTTTTCTAATGATCAATTAGCCTTTTAAAATGACTAACTTAGATTAGCAAACACAACGTGCCATTGGAAAACAGGAGTGATGGTTGCTGAAAATAGACCTCTGTACACCTATGTTGATATTCCATTTTTTTTATCTGCCGTTTCCAGCTACAATAGTCATTTACAACATTAACAATGTCTGCAGTGTATTACTGATCAATTTGATGGTATTTTAAATGGACAAAATAAATTGTGCTTTTCTTTCAAAAACAAAGACATTTCTAAGTGACCCCTAACTTTTGAACGGTAGTGTACCTACCGGCTCCCTTAAAACAACACTTTCCTGTGGATATTTTGTCCCAAATATCGAGCGGCTGAAAGACAAACCGCACAGACAACCAGCATAGTAAGGCTGTATACAGCAATTCATTGTGTATTACAGCCTGATTAAATCAGACAACCAAATAACAAACTCTTGAGAAACAAAGGATTGAACCAGGTTTTTATAGCGACTAGTAAGTGATGAGGATTTAAACAGCACAATGGCAACATAAGCCTTTGGTCTTCCCTGGGTCAAGTTTGACTTTGGAGGCCGACATCTCAGGGACCCTCACTAGACGACCATATGAGATATATGACTTACCCACTCTTTATCCATGTTCATTTTACTCCCTGACAGAAAGAAGAAATTGGCTACAGCCCCCAAGGAGCTTTAACCAACGCGTGAACACACACACATACTGACCGTCGCTGTTGATGATGTGAAGCAGCAGCTTCAGGTAGTTCTGGGTCTGATGGACCAGGTCCCAAGACTGAAATACAAGGACAGAGAAGAACACATGAGGACTTTCAGCACGTTTTCACCAGGGGTGCATCCAGTAGGTGACTAAATGTTCAGATAGAAATATGCTATGTAGAACAAACATGCCTCTCTGACATTTGGAATAAGAATTCATGACATTTCTATCTGCAACGTTTGCCTAGTGAACGTGGCCCTGGTGTGGTAACTACATCTCTTATTACCTAAAATATGCCTTAAAACACAAACTGTCTTACAGCAGCGATTTTCTAAAATCTCCTCAGGGACCCCCAACCTACTCACAATTTTGTTGTAGCCCTGAACTAGCTCACTTGAGTTAACTAATCAAGGGCTTGATAATTAGTTGACAAACTGAATCAGGTGTGCTAGCTCTGGAATGGCTTAAATACATGAAATGGCTAGGGTTGCCTGAGGAGAGGTTTGAAAACACCCGTCTTAGAGAATGTCAAGACAACATGAGAAAGTAATTGTCGGCAGCCATGCCGTTCCACGGCCAACCTACAGAGGTCACTGTGAGACCAGTAATGCTGTGGCATAATCGGAATCACATTTCACTGAAGTATAATTGGAAAGTTAGACATACCTGATATAGTGGCCTGGGTGGTCTAGTGGTTTGGGCCACTGCCTCCACACACACATAAACACGTGTTGGCATAAGTTCGAATCCAGCCTTGTGCCCTGTGATACAATCTCCTATCTGTCCTCCTCTCCCTATCAACAAAACTGAGGAAATACTCAGAAGAGGGGAAAAAAAGACTAACCTGATATTCACTCCAGTTTATATTCAAGTTCTTGGTAAAGCACGCAGGGATTGTCAAAGGAGCATCCACAAAATCCTGTCAACAATAGAAATGGTATGTTTTAAAATCTGAAAATCATTCATCTGGATGAACATATGATACATCACAATCTGAGATCAGAAGACCATAAAACGACTAGAATGGGTGAGGACACAGTTAAATTGCCTAGGTTTTAGTGTCTTTTATCCCTTCTATTAACTATATTTCTATACAGGAAGCGTTAAATCGACAGGCATACCTGATTCCAGTTGAATACTAGTCCCTCAGCGACGTAGTCTCGATCTTTGTAGTCCTTAAAGAACTCACACCCTGGAAGCACAGAGAGAGGGGTCCGGTGTCACGATACAACTGTATGCATTGAGAACAGTACAGGACCTCTAGCTCTCCAGTCCTGGGTTCAAATACGGTTTGAAATCTTTCAAATACTTTCAGTGCTTTAGCCTGCCCGGTGTGCCAGATCGGTGGAGTTTGCATCACCCATAGCGCCGGTCAAACTCAATCAAGCCCAGTTTAAGTGTTTCAAATCATTGCAAATAGTATTTGATCCCAGGTCTGTAGCTATCTCTCTGGGGAAGACATGTATTAATAAGATGTAGAAATGCATTGTAAGGCCTACTTACTGTCATCTACGTAACACTAGACTTATTTGTCAAGACTAATAGAAAACTGTTTTCCTTAAAAAAAATGAGAATATTTTAACAAAGAACTGAAATGTGAACGTAGGTTGGAGTTGAAAGGACTGTCTTTACCCGGGTAAGGCACAGAGAGCAGGGTGAAGTCCGCATAGCGTTGGGCCTTATCCACCTTCTCAGACGAGGTGACACTGGACAGAGACGAGAGGGGAAGATAAAAAATAAAAATGTAAAAGAAAATATTCGGGAGGTGATGAAAACCGTACGTGTATACATGACATGATGCATGACTTAACGGTCAGTGACACATGTACACACAGCTGCACAACCGGCGAACCATAGTAAGTATGTGAACAGACCGACACGCACACACGCCATGCACTCACACACTTCAACATTACATCACAATCATACAAGCACGCAGGCAGCTACATAAATAAAGACAACACACACCGCCACACATGCAAAGGTCAACGTCCAAACAAGGGTACACTGTTTATTACATAACATAAAGTCACCATAAGGCCAACATGAGCAGGAGCCAATGACCCAGAACAGATACCCCTCTGTGTGGCTGTGCATGTGTGTGGGGGGGGTGAATAAATTCAGAGTCCTGACTGTGAGCTGAGACTTACTTAAGGCCAAACTTAACCTTCTTGTTCTCCACCATGAGGTCACAGATGTAGCGCACGGAGAGGTAGCGCAGCAGCTTGATGTCCAGACCCCGCACCTTGTCAAAGAGCTGAGAGTCCCCGTTCCTGTAGCGAGGGAGAGACGGGATGGAGAGAAAGCGTTCAAAGAAAATGTTAGACATCATCCAATGACCACAAAAATGTATGGGGCATTTTGAGCATTCAAAGCAGGCAAGGAAAACAAACACACGTCACGGGATCACGTGAGAAGACACCAACCTCACACTGTCGTCTTCTGGAACCTCTGGCTCGGACTCTGCCCCCCACGTGTCATCAGTACCCCCTAGAGGGGGAGAGAAAGCGAATGAGAGAGAGGGAGAGAGAACGAGAGATGCGTCACTACCATATAATTCTTACATGCTGACCAGACCAGACACGTCGCGTGCGTTGCAAAATAAATGTAGAGATCCATGTTATTCAATTATTGCACCCAGACCGCTCGCAAGCGCCAACGAGCGCCTGCGTTGCCAAGGGCTAAAATATAAGTCATTCCTATTTCTGACGCAGATCGCGCTGCAAGTCCTGCCTCTCCCATCTCCTCATTGTTTATAGAGGCAGGTACCCACGTGCCATCTCATTGGTTATACCCACGTGGGTGATTGAAAGACATACTGTTTTGCCGGTTGTCGTGGTAATACTATGAAAGTGTAGATACCAATCACCATATAAGTTCAAAGATGAAAAAGCCTGGAAGGAGGAGAGATGACTAGACACGATTCGGTTGACCATTTTGTGTGTGGATTAATTGTCGGAGTAGAAGACCTTGTGCATTTCAGGTAAAATAACAACTTAATGTTTATATCCCAGGACAAATTAGCTAGCAACAGCAAGCTAGCTAAATAGGACAAATTAGCTAGCAAGTGCAAGCCAACTAGCTAAATTGCCATACATGTTTAATGCTTTTCGACCTGTCCCCAAATTAATGTCATTGGTTCAGAGTTTGTTTTGATATTTTAACCTGCGTGTCATGATCGCGTTTGGTGTAGGGGGACAAAATAAATTTAATGTGCAATGGCGCATGTGCGCAGCCGGTTTGGGTTCCGTGTAAAAGTGGATTCAATGAGGACACACTTGAGGATACTTCTCTCATAGGAGTTGAATCGGGAGTGTTTGTGTTTTAGAGGTGTTTTACATCTATTTCTGAATGAATGGGGCCCTATGGCACTACTGACAAAACCACAATATGACTAACAACTACTAAACTAAGCCAAATGTCTAAAAACGGTCTTGGGGAAACGACAGCAGCCATCGCAAGTGGAAATATAGCAGCACTGTTTGATTGTGGAACAGAGTTCATCATTCCAGAGTTCCCAGAGGTGTGATAGATCAACTGACGAGCATTACGTTCTTGATGGTTGCTCGGCAGCGCCCAGCCGCTAACCGTCTTCCCGGCTAAACTTTGCGTGGCATGTCACTTCACACATCTCTTCGATTAGCCCACCACTAAGCACGCACCGACGGCGCGCGCGGTCAACTAGACGATCATTTGAGGACCACATTTTGATTAGGACAGCGCCGTCGTGTTGCTTTAAGACACACGTGGGGACTCCTCTTGATCAATTTGTTTTCACCGAAGCTCCATTTGGATATTGGGATTAGCCTGGGGAAATGTTTGTGAAATTGAGGTTTGGGCTGCTAGTGATCATCTTTTCTAGTTGGCTCATTTACTAGAACCTTTAGCCAGCAAGTTATACACGTAGTTTAACAAGTGGATTATTTTTGCTATTCAGTCGCATAGTAGCCTAGCCCTACTCCCGATCAAAAGCCTGTCCTTTCACTGACTCTCCATCCGTATAGGCTATTTGGTTAATTGTTCTCTGGCTGGGCAAATAAGTGGGAGGTGATATAGCTCATCTATTCATTCGCACAGCTATCACAGATCAGAAACATTTAGCATGCAATAATGTAGCCTAAAATTCAAGTGTAGGCCTATAATTTTGCTCCATGGGGTACAGGCAACTCCAAAAAGGGCGCGGAGGTTGTGAAATATGAGCACGAGACTCACATGCTTTTAAAATAGGATGGCTGTTGTTTTCTGACGGTATCACGATGAAGATAATCCCAATTTAACACCATACGGCTGCTCCTTAACAAAGTGGAGTGAAAGTAGGAAAGAGATGAAACGTGAACTTTAAAAAAACACGGGCTTGGGCTCTGTTTAAAAATATTACTTTTTTATGACAGCGGCTCCACATGTTAATGTGACACCAGTTGTATGGGGAAAAAATGATTTGTATTTTATTCTGTTATATTCTTACTATAATATACTGTATATATGTGTTGACTGATTGAGGCAGGTATGTTTTGTCAGTTTAATGAAAAAAATTAAGTATTTATTTAATTAGGATGTAATTAAACCAAAAACATATGCTATTCTATTATTTTATTAGTCTTAATGTTTCTTAGGACTGGCCTGAACGAATTAATACAATTACTCAAATAGACGCCCACCCACATCTGCACACCACTACGACCAGTCGTCACCGGCATGCGCACGGTAGGTATAAAAGGCCTTTGCAGGCAAGAATGTGGCAATAACTGGCCTGTTTGTAAGGGGGTCATATAAACATTGCCCATTTTTGTTAACAGGCAATGCTAATAACAGGTGTATGCAGTATAATAGGCTGGAAGCCAGAGGTACAGGGCCAACCGCAGTACAGGCAGCACCCCTGGAGCAGGGGAGGAGAACAGTGGAGGAGGACGAGGATGGTACAACTCAAGATGTAAACAGAGTTCTAAATGGCATCCTATTTCTAAAATGTATATATTTTTTTTACTTTTACTCCTTTTTCTCCTCAATTTCGTATTATCCAAATTGGTAGATACAGCCGAGACACGCCGCTGCAACACCCGTACGGACTCGGGAGAGGCGAAGGTCGAGAACCACACGTCCCCCGAAACGCGACCCTGCCAAGCCGCACTGCTTCTTGACACACTGCTCGCTTACCCGTAAAGCCAGACACACCAATGTGTCGAAGGAAACACCGTACAACAGGTAACCGAAGCTAGCTTCGAGGCACCCGGCACGCCACAAGGAGTCCCTGGAGCGCAATGTGTCAAGGACATCCCAGCCGGCCAAACCCTCCACTAACTCGGATGGCGCTGGGCCAATTGTGCACCGCCTCATGTGTCTCCCGATTACGGCAGGCTGTGACACAGCCTGGGATCAAACCCGGGTCTGTAGTGACGTCTCAAGCGCCTTAGACCGCTGCGCCACTCAGGAGAACCCCTATCCCTTATTGAATTTTAACACACAATCCACTTGCAGTGAAGACACTCAACTACCCAAGCACCCCCCCCCCCCCCCCGCAGTTCACCCAAAAACCTCCCCACCCATCCGCACTCCCCAACCCCCCCCCCCCCCCCCCCCCCCACGAAGAATGCTGGTCTGGGATCAAGTTCCCCTATCCATGTAATCTAATTAAACATAAATCAAAAGGGGAAAAACTGATCCTAGACCTACTCTGAGACGCTTTGTGAATACGGCCCTGAACTCGATTCCCTTGCTAACAAATGTCCTTTTTTGTCTGTCTCACCGGAGAAGATGTAGTTGTAGCCGGTGCGTCCGTATAGCTCCCCCCAGCCTGCCAAAGTGGACGACCGACAAATATGCTGCAATGGAAGACAACACAGGATAAGTATTAGACACACACACACAGTAACGTTAGCATACTCCTCATCTCAATAGTCTATAAACCAGTCAATCAAGTTCCTCGTATTATTGTTTTTGACATATTCACTTCTTTGCTCAAAAGGCAAGAAGTATTTATAAAACAATGCTCAACAGGTTTTCAAAGATTTTAAGAAAATCAAAAAGGGAGAGGCCATATTTAAAGGTTGTGACAGATCACAAACAGAAAGGGAACATACAGCAGCCCAGGCTAAAACAGTTCCAAACTAGAAAGGCAAAGTTTCAAGAGAAGCTTTCCCCCCCTCAATTACAACTGACAAACGTGGTCGTAATAGCCATAGTAGGCTAATAGCAAAGCAGTAACAAGCCTAGCTGTTAAAATAAGTGAAGACAGCATTTGAACTCAATCTAAATTACTGCCTGAAAGTATGGCATTAAAAAGCTATTAACTACAAATTACACTTTTATAAATGAAAGATCTCAGAAAGGAATGTGCCTAGCCGGCTAGAGGTGACTTGAGAGCCCTGTTCAAATGCTCTTAAAAATACCTCCTTCCTCGAAGCAATCACTGATCTGACATGACAGGATTAGGCTAGTGTTGGCAAGCATTCCACTGCATTGACTTCACTAATTATGTCTGACCAGATCAGTGATTACCCCAAGGGATGGAGGAAAGAAGGGTGCATTTGAAAAAGTATTCAAACCGGGCTGAGGTCTCCAGACCGCAAAAGGGACTAACTTCCTGGTGAAATGAAGGTGAGACACAGAAAAAAAAATACATAAACATAAAAATAAATAGATCTCAAAGTTGTACTTTGCCATTGTAGAGGATGACTGGGCAGACGAACCTCCCTCGGCAGCGGGCCATCTTGCTGCGGTTCACCAGGTCCTGCAGCTTGGTGATCTGGACCGTGCTCTCAAATCTGGGGACACACCAGCGATATATGGATCATCATAAATGGATCAGCAATATATCATCATCATGGCTCTATTATAACAAAGCAATATATGGATCTTAATCCTCAATATTGCAATGGATACAGTCCTTAGCTGTGGTATATTGGCCATATACCACAAACCCCAGAGGTGCCTTGTTACTATGACCTCGTTACCATCATAATTAGAAAAGCAGACAGTGCAGGGGTGGGTGAACGGAGGAGGAGGACATTACAACTCAAGATGTAGAATCCTAAATGGCATCCTACTCCCTATCATTTCTTAACACTTTTAAAAGCACAATCCACTTGCAGTGAGGCCGCTCAACTAAAAGTAACGCGTTTGCTCTAGATATTACGGTTGGGTGAAAACGTTATGGGGTGTTTTTATGAATTATTGAGTGGCTGATTTCCCTAAATTGTGAATTTGCGTAGAGGGGAAACTACGGAGCAGGGCACAGACACACATCCGGAATCATAATGCCTGAAGGGAGGGCATTCTCCCCATAAACATCGTCATCTTGCCTGACGAGCACATTTTAGAACGTCGAGACATCTTCTTCACTGTGTGGATCTTATTAGTGTTGCGCTGCTCTGCTCATAGGTCAAAAGCACATATTCTATTTCCCAAACACGTACCAAAATAGAACATTCCCATAATGTTTCCTGTTGATTCACACAATACATATGACCTCGGACATGAAAATGGGCATGTAATTTTAAACCCCCTCTGTGTCATGAATCATGACTCATGACGATATGGACTGAACTATATTAAACTAGTTTAGTTTTTCTGTCCAATAACAGCCCATATTCACAAAGCATCTCAGAGTAGAAGGACTGATCTAGGATCAGTTTTGCTTTTTAGATCATCATGATTTGATTGGGCTATATGGACAGGGGGACCTGATCCTAGGGGCTTAGATAGACACTCTTACTCAGACTGTATGAATATGTGCAGTGGACTATGGAAGGCACAAATAAACAACAGTGTAATTAGTTACTAAGTGGCCTTGATTAACTGTCAAATCCTTGCTTGTTTCCTCCATTGCTTTCAAAGCGCATTGGAAAAGAGGATCATGGTCCCTCCCTTGGACCTCCTCCTCCAATGAGCTTTGAGAGGAGTGGAAGAAACAAGTACAGAAGAAGCACGGATTGGACATCTAGCAGGCCTAATATCTTCTGACACAGCCTCAGTGATGACCTTGTTAAGGTAACGTATGTTGTAGGTACCTGTCTTTATGGAGCTCAGTGCTTTCATACTCCAGGAAGACTATCTGCTGTGGGTAGTGGCCACACACCTCGCCGTTGGTGTTGTGGATGACACTGTACTTGTAGTCTCGACCGAAGAGTTCCAAGCAACGCTTCTCTATCGTCTCGACCTGTAAGGCACAAATATACCAAAGTGGTTATTGTTAGTCTATTAGTCAATTTCCCCCTGGGAAAGAAGGAAAAATAGGACGTGTATCTAAATCATGTGGACACAAAGAAGGACAAGTCCACGTATGTTTTTTGTCCCATGTCCAACATTTTATTTCCATCCCCCATGGTTTCTGTCAAGAGTGCGGTGACATTAATAAGAAACTGTATACACAAAAAAAAAAAAGTTGCAATTTTTAAGATTTCCCACTGCCCGTTTGGTCATTTCATCTAATGACATATGAAATATCACTTTTAAGAAAACGAACCAATAAGATGACTGTTTTGTCATTATCCCAGACCCATTAATTCACTGTGTAGCCTGTGTCTATGTCGTCAAAGGAGACTTTGTAAACCAACAATGTATAGGTCTAGCTTCAAATTAAAAATACAATTGTTTCTCTCATGGAATGCGATCCCGGAAACAAGCGCTGTAACATGGACACACAATGCCTTCAGAAAGTATTCACACCCTTTGATTTTTTCCCCCACATTGTTATGTTACAGCCTGAGTTTAAATGTAATCAATTTGAGATTTGTCAATGGCCAACACACAATACCGCATAATGTCAAGGTGGAATTATTTTGTAATTTTTTTTTCTTATTCTAAATGAAAAGATGCAATGTCTCAAGTCAATAAGTATTCAACCCCTTTGTTATATCAAGCCTAAATAAGTTCAGGAGTAAAAATGTGCTTAACAAGTCACATAAATGGCCTCAAGGGCTAACCCCAATTAGTTGACTGGTCGATTCTTTGGTCAATAGTCGACCAAGATTTTCTTTAGTCAAGCAGAGAAACCCGTTTTATTCGCGCCATCTCATCGAATTAATCTATTGCGGAGGCCGAAACTAAACAATGTGGAGGCCGCGGGGATGGCACGGTCCAAGAAGGAGAGTGTGGCTAAGATGCACAGTGCAAGTCACTCTCCAGAATAAACTCTCACACCAATTTGTGCACATTCATGTTTCATAAATGAATTGTGTGAATTGTTTGTGTTTGATTGTTAGTGTCTATTAATTCTCCATTACATATATCACCAAAATCAGAAGGGAAAAAAATGGTTGACCTCCACTGGTCTGGTTCATCTTTGGGAGAAATCCCCAAACGCCTGAAGGTACCACGTTCATCTGTACAAACAACAGTACGCAAGCATAAACACCATGGGACCACGCAGCAGTCATACAGCTCAGGAAGGAAACACGTTCTGTCTCCTAGAGATGAACGTACTTGGGTGCGAAAAGTGCCAATCAATCCCAGAACAGCAGCAAAGGAAGATGCTGGAGGAAGGAAGATGCTGGAGGAAACAGGTACAAAAGTATCAATATGCACAGTAAACCGAGTTCAATATCGACATAACCTGACAGGCCGCTCAGCAAGGAAGAAGCCACTGCTCCAAAACCGCCATAAAAAAGCCAGACTATGGTTTGCAACTGCACATGGGGATAATGATCATACTTTTTGGAGAAATGTCCTCTGGTCTGATGAAACAAAAATAGAACTGTTTGGCCATAATGACCATCGTTACGTTTGGAAGAAATAGGGGGAGGATTGCAAGCTGAAGAACACCATCCCAACCGTGAAGCACAGGGGAAGCAGCATCATGTTGTGGGGGTGCTTTGCTGCAGGAGGGACTGTGCACTTCACAAAATAGATGGCATCATAAGGTAGGGAAATTATGTGGATATATTGAAGCAACATCAAGACATCAGTCAGGAAGTTAAAGATTGGTCACAAATGGGTCTTCCAAATGGACAATGACCCCAAGCTTACTTCCAAAGTTGTGGCAAAATGGCTTAAGGACAACAAAGTCAAGGTATTGGAGTGGCCATCACAAAGCCCTGACCTCAATCCTATAGCAAATTTGTGGGCAGAACTGAAAAAGTGTGTGCGAGCAAGGAGGCCTACAAACCTGACTCAGTTACACCAGCTCTGTCAGGAGGAATGGGCCAAAATTCACCCAACTTATTGTGGGAAGCTTGTGGAAGGCTACCCGAAACATTTGACCCAAGTTAAACAATTTAAAGCCAATGCTACCAAATACTAATTGAGTGCATGTAAACTTCTGACACACTGGGAATCTGATGAAAGAAATAAAAGCTGAAATAAACCATTCTCTACTATTATTCTGACATTTCACATTCTTAAAATAAAGTGGTGATCCTAACTGACCTAAGACCGGAGATTTTTACTGGGATTAAATATCAGGAATTGTGAAAAACAGAGTTTAAATGTATTTGGCTAAGGTGTATGTAAACTTCTGACAACTGTAGATGTGACTGGGGGGTGGTTATACCATTTCTTTCACATGACCCATTAAGTGTCTGAGTAAGCATCTAATAATTATAAAACATTTTACCTGAACACTTTAAAAATTAGATTATGATATTGTGTAAAAATGGTGCCGACAGAGGGCTGCCGTGCTTCTAGCTCTTAGAAAACTTAGCAGTATTTTGTTTTTTAATGTATTATTTCTGGCACATTATTAGCCCAGAAAATGTTTGGGGTTATTACATACAGCCTGGAAGAACTATTGGATATCAGAGCGGCGGTATCTACCAGCACTATGACCAGGAATATGACTTCCCCCAAACAGATCCTTTGTTCACACCCCCTAAGGCAAATTAAATTATTCCAGAGGCCGACCCAAAACACCGCCGGCGGAGGAGAGGTACTCGGAGTGGTCTTATAGTCTGACTGAGGAGGCGCGCACACCACCCACCGCTTCTGAGTATATTACTCGCTAATGTTCAGTCTATGGATAATAAAGTTGACGATCTCAGGGCGAGGGTTTCTTTCCAGAGAGAAATCGGGGATTGTAACATACCGTTTCACGGAAACATGGCTCTCTAGGGATAAACTGTCTGAGTCGGTCCAGCCAGTTGGGTTCTCCAGTTCATCACGCAGATATATAAACATCTCTCCGGGAAGAAGAAGGGCGGGGGTGTATGTTTCATTAGTAACGAATCATGGTGCGATTGTGATAACATACAGGAACTCGTCCTTTTGTTCACCCAATCTAGAATACCTCACAATCAAATACACACTGCCCTATCCCACCTGGACAAGAGGAATACCTATGTAAGAATGCTTTTCATCGACTATAGCTCAGCATTCAACACCATAGTACCCTCCAAGCGCATCATTAAGCTTGAGGCCCTGGGTCTGAACCCCACCCTGTGCAACTGGGTTCTGGACTTCCTGACGGCTGCCCCCAGGTGGTGAAGTTAGGAAACAAATCACTCCACTTCGCTGATCCTCAACTCCGGAGCCCCACAAGGGTGCGTGCTCAGTCAACTCCTGTAACTCCCTGTTCACCATGACTGTGTGGCCAAGCACGCCTCCAAACTAATAATCAAGTTTACAGACGACAACAGTTGTAGGCTTGATAACCAACAATGACGAGGCAGCCTACGGGGAGGTGGTGAGGGCTCGGAGTGTGGTGCCAGGAAAACAACCTCTCACTCAACTTCAACAAAACAAAGGAGATGATCGTGGACTTCAGGAAACAGAGGGAGCATCTCCCTATCCACAGACGGGACCGCAGTAGAGAAGGTCGAAAGCTTCAAGTTTCTCGGTGTACACATCACTGACAAACTGAAATAGTCTACTCACACAGACAGTGTGGTGAAGGGGAAACAGCGACTCTTCAACCTCAGGAGGCTGAATAAATTTGGCTTGGCACCTAAAACCTTTACAGATGCACAATTGAGAGCATTGTGTCGGGCTGTATCACCGCCTGCTATGGCAAATGCACCGCCCGCAACTGCAGGGCTCTCCAGAGGGTGGTGCAGTCCGCCCAACGCATCACCGGGGGCAAACAACCTGCCCTCCAGGACACCTACACCACCCGATGTCACAGGAAGGCCAAAAAGATCATCAAGGACAACAACCACCCAAGCCACTGCCTTTTCACCCCACTATCATCAGTACAGGTGCACCAAAGCTGGGACCGAGAGACTGAAAAAGCTTCTATCTCAAGGCCATCAGACTGTTAAATAGCCAACACTAGCACATTAGAGGCTGCTGCCTATATACATAGACTTGAAATCACGCTTTGCATTAATCATCTCATATGAATATACTGTATCTTAGTCTATGCCGCTCTGACATTGCTCATCCATAAATGTATATATTCTTAATTCCATTACATTACTTAGACGTGTGTATATGTTGTAAAAAAATTACTTGTTAGATATTACTGCAGTGTCGGAGCTAGAAACACAAGCATTTCGCTACACCAGCAATAACATCTGCTAAACACTTGTATGTGACCAATACAATTTGATGCCAAGGACTTGACAGTGTATTTTTACCTGGAATTTATCCTTGCTGTAAAGATATGGGTGGGGTTTAAGAGGGTGTGAACGAGTACTCCAGTAGGTGTACCAAAACATTCAAGGGACAATCTCTCAAAAGTGGGAATACAAGTTAATCAACTTTCAAAGGAAAATTACTTTCTCCATTGTTCCTCAACTTTTTTTTATTTCACCTTTATTTAACCAGGTAGGCCAGTTGAAAACAAGTTCTCATTTACAACTGCGACCTAGCCAAGATAAAGCAAAGCAGTGCAACAAAACAGATTAACAAACAAACGTACAGTCAATAACACAATAGGAAAAATCCATGCATAGTGTGTGCAAATGTAGAAGAGTAGGGAGTTAAGGCAATAGAGGTGAAATAATTACAATTTAGCATTAACAATGGAGTGATAGATGTGCAAGTAGAGATACTGGGGTGCAAAAGAGCAAAAAGATAAATAACAATATGGGGATGAGGTGTTGGGTGTGCTATTTACAGATTGGATGTGTACAGGTACAGTGATCGTTAAGCTGCTCTGACAGCTAATGCTTAAAGTTAGAGAGGGAGATATAAGTCTCCAGCTTCAGTGATTTTTGCAATTCGTTCCAGTCATTGGCAGCAGAGACCTGGAAGGAAAGGCGGCCAAAGGAAGTGTTGGATTTGGTGATGACCAGTGAAATATACCTGCTGGAGCACGTGTTGCTCTGGTGACCAGTGAGCTGAGATAAGACAGGGCTTAACCAAGCAAAGACTTATAGATGACCTGGACCCAGTGGGTTTGGCGACGAATATGTAGTGAGGGCCAGCCAACGAGAGCATACCAGTCACAGTTGTGGGTAGTATATGGGGCTTTGGTGACAAAACAGATGGCACTGTGATAGACTGCATCCAATTTGCTGAGTAGAGTGTTGGAGGCTATTTTGTAAATGACAACGCCGAAGTCAAGGATCGGTAAAATAGTCAGTTAACCTTTTCTCAATAGGGGGTGCTGTTTGCACTTTGTAATAATTTCGTTCCCAAATTAAACTGCCTCGTACTCAATTCTTGCTCGTACAATATGCATATTAGTATTACTATTGGATAGAAAACACTCTAGTTTCTAAAACCGTTTGAATTATATCTGTGAGTAAAACAGAACTCGAGTTGGAGCAATTTTCCTATGAGGAAGTGAGAAATCTGAAATCTGCAGGCTGTTCTGAGGTCGGTTTATTAATTTGCATGTTTTCTATTGGTTGAGATGCACTGCATACGCCTTCCCCTGGATGTCAGCGAAGTGAGAATTGAAATGGAGTTGCTAGGCAGATCTGAGGCCTTATAAATGGGCTGGCAACGTGGGGTCCTCCCTTTCTTCTCTTCGCCATGACGCAAGACAGACCTCAGGATGGCGTTGTAGAAAGCTCCCGTTAAAGCCCTTAGATATATCCGGCTCTGATTTTATTCGATATAGGTGTTAAAGACATCATAATGTTGTTATTTTAAACCGAGTTATATCAGTATATTGCGATTTTCGGGTATTTATTTGTGCTGCGTTCTAGGGAGTTGGACACGTCTGGCCCACATGGCTAATGTTTACTGCTAATTCCAACATTGAAGGCGACAATCTACAACCGAGCAACGATTATTTTGGAAAAAGGACAACTTGCCCAAGATTCTGATGGGAGCTCATCAAAAAGTAAGAACTATTTATGATGTTAATTCGTTGTTCTGTTGAAAAATGTAAAACTCATATTCCGCCATTAATTTCGGTGCAGTCTCGCTTTAACGCACGCTGTATGTCGTAGTAACGTTAATTTAAAAAATCTAACAGCGATTGCATTAAGAACTAATGTATCTTTCATTTGCTGTCCAACCTGTATTTTTTAGTCAAGTTTAGGATTAGTTACTGATTAGATTAGGTGCCTCTCCCAAGATTTCTCCCGACATATTGTTGGCAGCTTGGCTACTATTCTCATTGTATAACCACGATTTGTGCCGCTAAATATGCACATTTTCGAACAAACTCTTTATGTATTGTGTAATATGATGTTATAGGGACTGTCATCTGAAGAAGTTTGAGAAGGTTAGTGAAAAAAATGTATATATTTTGCTGGTTTATTCGTTATCACTATTGTTAGCTTGAATCAATGCTGTTGTGTGGTTGGCTATTGTAGTAAGCTAATATAATGCTATATTGTGTTTTCGCTGTAAAACACTTAAAGAATCGGAAATATTGGCTGGATTCACAAGATCTGTGTCTTTCATTTGCTGTACGCTGTGTATTTTTCATAAATGATTTATGATGAGTATTTAGGTATTTCAATTTGGTCTCTGTAGTTATTCTAGTTGCTTTGGTGGGAGTTGTGATGGTGGCTGCAATGGTAAACTATGATTTATAGCTTTTGAAGATTTTAGAAAGGCAGGTCAGGATGGATATAGGTCTATAACAGTTTGGGTCTACAGTGTCACCCTCTTTGAAATGGGGGGGTAACCGCGACAGCTATCCAATCTTTGGGGATCTCAGACGATACGAAATAGAGGTTGAACAGGCTAGTAATAGGGGTTGCAACAATTGCGGCGGAAAATGTTAGAAAGAGAGGGTCCAGATTGTCTAGCCCAGCTGATTTGTAGGGATCCAGATGTTGCAGCTCTTTCAGAACATCAGCTGAAGTGTATGATATACAATTTTGTAGCACTGAGTCTCTACTTTTATCCAATGTAAAAAACACAATTTCATAAGCCCGAATCGAGGTGGCGGGTCACAAATTTGCCCATTTGGGGATCTGAGAGTATTTCTGATTGGCTTGACGGACCACCACTGATGAGCTGTGGAGTTTCTCAAAGTAATGTTTTCTTCACCTCAAACAGCAAGCAAACAAAGTCTGTTTTTACATCCATTGATAATGACAATAGTTCCTCAGTGCATTTGGAGAGAAAAGAAATTCAGCTCTCTCACTTTCGATAACCACTCAGCGTGAAAGGGAAAAATGTCATGCTGTGATCCAGTGGAAACGTCATAAAAATAGGCCTACCTGATTACTTCTTATCCTTTACATAAAAAGCCTACAGCTGTGTCTGTCCAGAGCTCACTGGCATGGGAAACTGAGGATCCAGGATATTTTATACAATGTTGCAAGTTTCCTGGTATGCGCTTTGGGTCAGACAAAAATGTGTTGATCTAATGTTTCAATTTCGTTGCAGACAGGCCATGCGTAGCCAATGTGATAGGATATGAACTTTAAAACAGGATATTCTCTACCTGCAGGCTGCAATGTTTTTATTTGCAGGCTTTATATGCTTTTTACATAGTCGGCAATGGCAATAGAAGTTACTTTTTAGGTTTGTATCATTTTCATTTAGATAGAATTTTCATGAACCACATGACAATCATATTAAGATACGAAGACGTTACTATATATTAAATGAAACCGTTCCGCAAATTTTTGCATCTTGAGTCAGCTGTGTCCTATTTCATCAAACAAGCTCAATGCATATATAGTTGCATATGTACGGTGTGTCTAGATATGGAAAAATACACATTTAAAATTTCAACCAATCGATTGGTCGAAAGAACAGACAACTCTCAGTCAACCAATATTTTTTTTTGGGGGGGGGGGGGGTCAGGGACAGCCCTAATGGAATCACTCTGTGTGCACTGTTTGATGGAGAGTTTAACATGATTTTTGAAGGACTACCTCATCTCTGTACCCCACACATACAATTATATGTAAGGTCCCTCAGTCAAGCAGTGAATTTCAAACACACATTCAACCACAAAGACCAGGGAGGTTTTCCAATGCCTTGCAAAGAAGGGCACCTATTAATAGATGGGTCAAATGTTTTTGAAAAGCAGACAGTGAATATCCCTTTGAGCATGGTGAAGGTATTATTAATTCCACTTTGGATGGTGTATCAATTTAGTCACTACGAAGATACAGGCGTCCTTCCTAACTCAGTTGATGGGGAGGAAGGAAACCGCTCCGGGATTTCACCATGAAGCCAATGATTACTAGAACAATTAGAGTTTAATGGCTGTGATAGGAGAAAACTGAAGACGGATCAACACCGTAGTTACTCCACAATACTAACCTAAATGACAGAGTGAAAAGGAAGCCTGAACAGAATAAAAAAATATTGCAAAACATGGATCCTGTTTGCAACAAGGCACTAAAGTAATACTGCAAGAAATGTGGCAAAGTAATTCACTATCCTGAATACAAAACGTTGTGTTGAATTGGATTTGCTCCAAACATATTACTGATTATCACTCTCCATTATTTCAAGCATAGTGGTGGATGCATCATGTTATGGGTATGCTTGAAAATCAGTAAGAACTGTGGAGTATTTTTAGAATAAGGAAAGAAAAGGAATGGAGCTAAGCACAGAAAAAATCCTATAGGAAAACCTGGTTCTGGCTGCTTTCCACCAGGACACTGGGAATTCATCTTCCAGCAGGACAATTACCTAAAACACATAGCCATATATACACTGGAGTTGCTTACCAAAAAGAGAGGGAATATTTCTGAGTAGCCGAGTTACAGTTTTGACTTAAATCTGCTTGAAAACCGATTGCAAGACTTGAAAATGATTGCCTAATAATGCTCAACAATCAATTTGACAGAGCTGGGAAAAAAATGTAAAGAATAATGGGCTAATGTTGCACAATCCAGGTGTGGAAAGCGCTTCGAGACTTACCCAGAAAGACTCACAGCTGTAAATCGCTGCCAAAGCGATTTACAGCTGGAAACATGTATTGACTCAGGGATGGGAATATGTAAATTACATATTTATGTATTTAATTTTAATACATTTGATTTCTAGATTTCTAAAAACATGTTTTCACTTTGTCATTATGGGGTATTGTGTGTGAGAAAAAAATATTTAAATCAATTGTGAATTATGGCTGTAACACAACAAAGTATGGAGTAAGCCAAGGGGTATGGATACTTTAAGGCACAGCATGGCTGTGTGGGTACACCGAACCTAACCCTATCAAGGTGTGCATCAATTAAAATATTTTGTATTGTAAAAATTATTTCACGCAGATATGAAACATGTTAATGTTTCGACCGAGAGTCAGGGATCTTTAACAAAAACTCCACACTACCGAAGATGCCTTCGTTCAACGACTTGTGTAATGCAATTTGAATGGAGAGTCGTGTTCGAGGGTTTATGGTACACCATCTCTGGGAAAATACATAGCTAAAGCTGGGCTATTATATGACATGCAGAAATTATGATAATACAAAAATATGCATGTTGAGGACCTCTAACTTACCCGTCGGGAGACTTCTTTCGCTCTGTACTGTGTCTTCGAAAACAAATCTATCAAATCCGCTATTTCTTCGCTCTTTCTGCCGGACAACGTTAGTCCGGAGGCCGTTAGGCTCCCAGACACAGACGGGGATGCAGCCATCATCGTGCCGCGACCCACCTTGGGCTCTATCCGAACTCGTCCGCCCTCAAACACCGCAGCACATTGGGAACGGGAAGAGCCACCAGGCCATCCCTTCCCAGCCAGTTTATTTCTGACTGCCCGCTTGAAGGGGCCGGGGCCGGGTATTTTCCCTGAATGCAGGGCACCGCCGGGTTGGAACCCTCTACAAACAAGGACGTCTAGCTAAACTTTCCAGGCAAAACTGGCCAGGCAAGAACGCTGTAGCTAACGTGGCTAACTAAGCCGGAGGAGGTGGATTTGGTTGACTAACGTTACCTAACTTTATCTAGTTAACTTAGCTCATTTTAGAACGTATCCACGCTCCAAGATAAAACCACCACATTACCAAAAGTTAGCCTTTAAAATGTAATGTAGACAATCACCCAGCTGACTTGTTTGTAGTCCTTGCCCTCATCACACGTATGTTTGGTGTTGACAGAGTAATACTAACGTTACGAGCTTCAATCATGTAGTCCGGGGGCCTGCCTCAGGAAATCTCAAGGACTCCTGGCCTAGTCACGCGTTTCCTCAATGTCACGTCTTCATTTCCGCTAGGCAAAGATGACAAAAAATATGAATGTTTCCTAAACGATTAATTCCGTAGCTGCAGGGTTTCAAATGCGTATTTGTTGTTCTCGATCAAAATCACACGAATGTGCAAGTGTTGAAATCCGTGATCTGTCTCAAGAAACAAGTGGTAAACAGGAAGTTGAAACCAGCACGTGACCACCATCGCCCCCTGATAATGACGTACGGCACTCAATTCTTAAACGCTCATTAATTAACAGCCAATTGTCAATTCAAGTGGGACTTTCTTACATAAACCACAGATTTGCAATAAAGTGTGATATTTTAAGTTCATTAAGTCAGGATTCCTATTTGACTCAGCCACGTCTCCGTTTTAGGGAGGGATCAGCTTTAATATTGCAGATAGATTGTTGCTTCCATCAGCGTAATTGTCTGCATCATTTCCAATCCCCCATAATTTTGGGGGGTAAATATATCTTTCTAAAAACAAACACACATACACATACCCATATACATATATACATAAACATTCATACATATACACATATATATACTTACATACACATACATATATGCATACATACATACATATACAGAGTTTTTTTAGAATATACCTTAATTATTCTCGCAAACCCTACCATCCCTCGCTCAATTGGAGTAAACTAATAAACAATAACACTTAGGCTTCTACCTTCAATTTATACATACTATACACATTTTACAGACACAATCTATTTTACAATAGTTATATTTTGTTTGTTTTTAGTCCTGGCCTTCCTCTATTTCTGATGTCCATCCAGTTTAATTTCTATTTGTAACTGTGCTATTTCACAAAATTTCTGAACCTATATACATTTTGCAGACGCTGTATGTTTTACATTTTTTATCTTGTTGTTATTAGTCCCACCCTTCAACTCCATTCAACCCCTTCCCATCTATCTCTTAACACCATCCATTTTGGATTTCCATTTGCCATACATTTTTCAACTGTGCTGTGATGCTTCACAAAAGACTGAACCTTTCTATTCTCATTGCTTCTACAGATTGTAAATTAAAGATAAACATTTTTGCTAAAATAATTATTATACTATTGATCGATTGACTATGACTTTTCAAATCACCCAGCATTGCTATCTGCAGCGTTAGTTCTAGGTAAATGTTGCAATTCTTCAGCCATTCCTGGACCTGTGACCAAAAATGAGCTACATATGGACAGTACCAAAATAAATGATCTAATGACTCTGCCTCCTTGCAGCAAAATCTGCAGAGTTGGGAAGATTGTATCCCCCATATATATAACATTCTATTGGTTGCAAGAATTTTGTATAATAATTTAAATTGAAAAATTTGACGTTTTGAATCCAGTGTTGTTTTGCGTGTCAATTCATAAACCACGTGCCATGGAATCAGTACATTGAAAATCTCTTCCCAACTATTTAGAAATGTATATGGCACAGCCGTCATTTTTTTGGTCCTTAAATGAAACTGGTATATATTTTCATTTATCACAATTTTCTTTAACCATTTTTGGTCTTTAATGCAGGGCCGACAGACAAGTTCCTTACTTTCTCCCCCTTCCACTTGCCTCTTCCATTTTTGTGGTAATGCTGCAATTAGTTGGTTGTAATTTTGGGTAGAGCAGACATTTCCATATGTCTCTGTTAGCTGCATGTGTGACATAACTCCACCAGTCCTATTTATGATATAATTTACAAAGATTATACCTTTTTAAATTTGATAAAAAAATATGTTTTTTTATCAATTAGTATACTTGAGTTTAACAACAATATTTTTTGTATTATTTGTTTTGTCTTTTCAGGTGGATTAAACTTAAATTGCAACCAACTTTCTAAGGCTTGTTTAAAAAAATAATGATATTTTGGAGATTATTTATTTTTCAAATACCCGAAAGTGGGCAGCTGTAATCTGAATAAAGGGGAAAAGGCCAATTTTGAACATGGGGTGAGACATTCTTACTAATTTACTACTAGAGAACCATTTAAAAATTACACGACCATTCAAAAGTTTGGGGTCACTTAGACATTTCCTTCTTTTTTTGTCTATTGAAATAACATCAAATTGATCATCGATACAGTGTAGACATTGTTAATGTTGTAAATGACTATTGTCGCTGGAAATGGCTGATTTTTAATGGAATATCTACATGGGCGTTCAGAGGCCCATTATCAGCATCCATCACTCCTGTGTTCCAATGGCACGTTGTGTTAGCTAATCCAAGTTAATCATTTTAAAAGGCTAACTGATCATTAGAAAACCCTTATGCAATTATGTTAGCACAGTGGAAAACTGTTGTTCTAATTAAAGAAGCAATAAAACTGGCATTCTTTAGACTAGTTGAGTATCTGGAGCATCAGCATATGTGGGTTCAATTAAAGGCTCAAAATGGCCAGAAACAAAGAACTTTCTTCTGAAACTCGTGTCTACTTTTGTTCTGAGAAATTAAGGCTATTCCATGTGAGAAATTGCCAAGAAACTGAAGATCCCTTCACGGAACAGCGCAAACTAGCTTTAACCAGAATAGAAAGAGGAGTGGGAGGCCCCGGTGCACAACTGAGCAAGAGGACAAGTATATTAGAGTGTTTAGTATGAGAAACAGGCGCCTCTCAAGTCCTCAACTGGCAGCTTCATTAAATCGTACCCGCAAAACACCAGTCTCAACGTCAACAGTGAAGAAGCGACTTCGGGATGCTGGCCTTCTAGGCAGAGTTGCAAAGAAAAAGCTATTTCTCTGACTGGCCAATAAAACGAAAAGATTAAGATAGGCAAAGAACACAGACACTGGACGGAGGAACTCTGCCTAGAAGGCCAGAATCCCGGAGTCGCCTTTTCACTGTTGACGTTGAGACTGGTGTTTTTCGAACTGAAAATAGTTGTGCAGTGACCTGACAAAACTTGAGAGGATCTGCAGAAAATAATGGGAGAAACTCACCAAATACTGGTGTGCCAAGCTTGTAGCGTCATACCCAAGAAGACTCAAGGCTGTAATCGCTGCCAAAGGTGCTTCAACAAAGTACGGAGTAAAGGGTCTGAATACTTATGTAAATGTGATACTTCTGTTTTTTATTTGTAATAAATTAGCAAATATTCTAAAAACCTGTTTTGCTTTGTCATTACGGGGTATTGTGTGGAGATTGATGAGGATTTTTTTTAAATCCATTTTAGAATAAGGCTGTAACGTAACAAAATGTGGGAAAGGGGAAGAGGTCTGAATACTTTCAGAATGCACTGTATATGTCACGTTCCTGACCTATTTTCTGTTAGTTTTTGTATGTGTTAGTTGGTCAGGACGTGAGTTTGGGTGGGCAGTCTATGTTTTCTGTTTCTATGTTGGTTTTGGGTGACCTGATATGGCAAATTAGAGGCAGGTGTTTTTCATTTCCTCTGATTGAGAGTCCTATTAAGGTAGGTGTGTTCACACTCTTTGTTTGTGGGTGATTGTCTTCCGTGTCTGTGCACCACATGGGACTGTTTTCGGTTTGTTTTGTACATCGTTCTTTTGTGTAGTCTATTTTCCCTGTTCGTGCGTTCTTCGTGTTATTTGTAAGTTCGTATTGTTCAGGTCTGTCTACACATTCGTTTTTGTTATTTTGTAGTTTATTCAAGTATAGTTCATGTCATTGTTTCGTCGTGTCTAATAAATCATTATGTCTACATACCTTGCTGGACATTGGTCTTCCGATCCCTCTCTCCTCTCCTCGTCCGAGGAGGAGGAGGAGTACGACAATCGTTACAGTATACAAATAAATATCAATAGAAAACCAGTCAAATGAAACGAAGTAGCAGTCTTACCAGCTTCAATTTGAAGTGACTGTTAGCTGTGTTGTTGACTAGCTCCTCTGAACAACAGTGTCCTGACAAGAGAGCATATTTTCTATGCCAAGTGAAATCACACATCATTAGCTCATTGTTATGGATGTATCCAAATAAATGTCACTAGAAAACAGCTTAAACAAATGCAAATGCAGCTACTTTGTTGTAATTCTGGCTGCACTGTTTGAAGTGACTAAGTTAGCCGTAGTTGGCTAGCTAGCAAGCAAGGGATAAGAATTAAATCTAAACCAAGCAAGGGATAAGACCAAATCTAAACCAATCATACACATACAGTAACAATTAAACGTTTGGACACACCTAATCAATCAAGGGTTTTTCTTTATTTTTACTATTTTCTACATTGTAGAATAATACTGAAGACATCAAAACTAGGAAATAGCACATATGGAATCATGTAGTAACCAAAAAAGGTTTAAACAAATCAAAATATATTTTATATTTGAGATTCTTCAAAGTAGCCACCCTTTGCCTTGATCACTGCTTTGCACACTCTTGGCATTCTCTCAACCAGCTTCACCTGGAATGCTTTTCCAGCAGTCTTGAATGAGTTCCCACATGTGCTGAGCACTTGTTGGCTGCTTTTCCTTCACTCTGCGGTCCAACCCATCCCAAACCATCTCAATTGGGTAGAGGTCGGGTGATTGTGGAGGCCAGGTCATCTGATGCAGTACTCCATCACTCTCCTTCTTGGTCTAATAGCCTTTACACACCATGGAGGTGTGTTGGGTCATTGTCCTGTTGAAAAACAAATGATAGTCCCACTAAGCGCAACCAGATGGGATGGCATATCGCTGCAGAATGCTGTGGTAGCCATGCTGCTTCAGTTTGCCTTGACTTCTAAATAAATCACAAACAGTGTCCCCAGCAAAGCACCCCCACATTATCACACCTCCTCCTCCATGCTTCACGGTGGGATCCACACATGCAGAGATCATCCGTTCACCTACTCTGCGTTTCACAAAGACACAGCGGTTCGAACCAAAAATCTCACATTTGGACACCGGTCTAATGTACATTGCTCGTGTTTCTTGGCCCAATCAAGTCTCTTGTTCTTATTGGTGTCCTTTAATAGTGGTTTATTTGCTGCAATTCGACCAAGAAGGCCTTATTCATGCAGTCTCCTCTGAACAGTTGATGTTGAGATGTGTCTGTTACTTGAACTCCGTGAAAAACATATTTGGGTTGCAATTTCTGAGCCTGGAAACTCTAATGAACTTATCCTCTGCAACAAAGGTAACTCTGGGTCTTCCTTTCCTGTGGTGGTCTTCATGTGAGCCAGTTTCATTATAACGCTTGATGGTTTTTGCGACTGCACTTGAAGAAACTTTCAAAGTTCTTGAAATGTTCCGATTGACTGACCTTCATGTCTATTAATGGTCTATTAAGGCCCTGTCGTTCCACCCTGCTCCTGCGGCCAAGGTCCTGAACTCCAGGGCGAAGTCCTGTACGCTCCTCGTCTCCTGACGCAGGTGGAACAGCCGTTCACCCGCCGCACGACCCTCTGGTGGGTGGTCAAAAACAGCTCGGAATCGGCGGGTGAACTCAGGGTAATGATCCCTCGCCGAGTCTGGGCCATTCCACACTGCGTTGGCCCACTCGAGAGCTCGTCCAGTCAAACAGGAGACGAGGGCGCTCACGCTCCCCTCTCCGGAGGGAGTAGGACGAACGGTCGCCAGGTAAAGCTCCAGCTGGAGAAGGAAACCCTGACACCCGTTCCAGCCGTTCCATCATACTCCCGTGGAAGCGCCAGCCGAAGAGCCCCGGAGCCGGATGTGGTAACAGGAACAGGAGGTGTTGGAGGAGGGGGTGCTGGAGATGAGGTAGGAAGGCCACTCCTCTCCCATCGATCCATCCTCTCTATCATTTGGTCCATCGTTGACCCAATTCTGTGGAGAACACTGGTGTGATGGAGGACTCTTTCCTCCATTGATGGGAGAGGAGACGCGGCTGCTCCTGCTGATTCCATATCTTCAGGTGCGGGATTCTGTCACGATCGTAAAAGGGTGTGAAAAGAATCAGACGCAGAGAGAGAGCCGCTTGGGAAAAAGTATTCCTTTTACTGCTTAACAAAAATATGAAGCCCGAACATACAGGGCGCAGAAAAACACTTGCAACAACCCAACATACAACGCACGTAACAAAAAACAATCCCGCACAAAACAAGGGCGGGTCAAACTCCTAAATATAGGGAAGCTCATTACGTAACAAAAAAACCACAGGTGCAAATAATCAGAAAACACAAACAGACAAACGAAAAAGGAATCGGTGGCGGATAGTAGGACGGTGACGACGACCGCCGAGCACCGCCCGAACAGGCAGGGGAGCCAACTTCGGCGGAAGTCGTGACAGTTACACTACTATCTCAGCTCTTAATAAATAAATAAAATTCTGTCAAGTCAAACAGTAGTTACCTTGCCAGCTACATCAGTCAAATAAATAGTATCCAGTTTCTGCTCTGCTTGCTTTTACAACTTGGAGAAAAAGCACACACTCTGTGGTGTCCGCGGGGGTCCTATCCAACTCTATCCATCTATCCAACCTGCTGAAAACCACCAAACAGCCTACCTGACGGCTGTGAGGCGTGCGCATGGTCCTACAGCACACCTTTGACGCTTTTTGTATCAAAGTGCAGTGTGAAAACAAAAATACAATTTGGGAATGTCGGGGGGTCATGTCCCCCCGTCCCCAGTGAAAGTTGCGCCCCTGATAGCCAGTGACGGTGTCTTGTATGCATAGCTACGAGAAGATGTTTTGAATGAGGGGTGCTGACACAGGCATTTGCAGGCTAACAATAAAATGCATTTCCTAATGTGATGAGTAGCCTAAGCATAGGACAAGATTGGGCAACGATAGTCACTGCAGCCTTTGTTAATTTAACTCATGACTGTTTGCAAAACAAAATAGACCGATGTGAATAAAGCGCACATTGCTTTCTACTGCATAACTACAACATGTGTGTATGTGAAAAAGAGAGAACAAGAGGGGTGCCTATTAAAACAGCTCAAATGGACAGCTATGCGATCCATTGTGGAGAAAAGTGCTCAACCCAATCCGGCACCGGCAGGTGGAAAGAGTCACTCGCTGGGCAGCACCCAACTCTGGGCTGCTTGCTGGACTGGTGGGCTAGTACGCCTACGTGTTTGACATGGGCAGGAGCAGGCCTGCGACCCCAAAGGCGAGAGAATGCCTTGTTCCTTACTTGATATGGTTCCCATTCCTTTTTCGACAAATTTAGATTAGTAAACGAATAGAAAACATAAGTGGAAGACTATTGCGGGCAGCGCTCCAGATCACTTGAAATCCAACACAAGGGGGAGAGAAGAGAAGCGGGAGAGAGAAAGGGGAGATGGAAAGAAAGGGAAAGAGACCTGACTCAACTCAAACTAAACTGTCTAGCATACAGCAGAGTGTGTCCAACTCCAACCCCCCACAACTGAATATATAAGAGCATATCATGAGTGCACCGCTTACAAAACAGATCTGAGAGCTTGCCGTGCAGAATGGGGCCCATATATAAATATCCCATTATCATTTATATCAACAATGAAACGGAAAAATAGATTAATCGTTTTTTATTGCAACACAATCTCTTACACCTCTTCTGCAATTTTACTATCTCACCACCAAGGGGTAATGCAGCACCCCCAGCACCCCTACTTCCTGCGGCTATGCTTGTATGGCATTGTGTCAATTGAGAACCAGGGGTGGGGAAAATTCTGCCTTTGCAAGAAGCCTCCAAGATTTACCATGACAACTACATGTGGAATTCGCGGGCCATTGGGGTTCTGTGGGCTATTTTCACCATATGTTTGGCTATTGTTAACGTGGTGGTGTTCATTCAGCCCTACTGGATTGGGGACAGCGTGAACACCCCATACGCCGGCTACTTCGGCTTGCTCCACTACTGCGTGGGCACTGGGAACTCCAACCGGGAGCTCACCTGCCAAGGAACCTTCGGCGAATTCAGCAGCATCCCTTCGAGCGCATTTAAAGCGGCAATCTTCTTTGTGTTGTGCTGATCTTGGGATGCATCGCCTGCTTCATCCTCTTCTTCTTCTGCAACACCGCCACTGTCTACAAGACCTGCGCTTGGATGCCGCTGCTATGTGGTAAGATATTGGCATTTGGGTAGCAACAACCACGGATGGGGCACTTCATTCATTCTGTTGCACCCCTACTTCCTGCGGCTATGCTTGCATGGCATTGTGTTAGTTGAGAACTGTTGTCTAAATCAGTGGTTCTCAATTCTCTCCTTACGGACCCCAAGCCATTCCAGGGCAAGCACACCTGATTAAACTCCTCAATTAACACAGTTTATGGAATTTTAACAATATAATATGACTGACCAGGAAAAATAACCCTGTATGGTTCTTCAAAAGGTTATTGTATTGTAGAACTTTTGAGATTGAGAAATGTTCTTAATTGTCACGCCCTGACCTTAGAGATCCTTTTTTATTCTCTAGTTTGGTTAGGTCAGGGTGTGATTAGGGTGGGTAGTCTATTTTTTTCATTTCTATGTTGGCCTGGTATGGTTCCCAATCAGAGGCAGTTGTCTATCGTTGTCTCTGATTGGGGATCATATTTAGGCAGCCTTTTCCCACTGGGTTTTTGTGGGATCTTGTCTATGTATTGTTGCCTGCGAGCACTACATCAGCTTCACGTATCGTTTATCCTTTATTGTTTTTGTGAGTTTCATTATTAAAGATGTGGAACTCTATGCATGCTGCGCCTTGGTCCATTAATTCAACCAACGATCGTGACAGAAGATCCTACCACAAACGGACCAAGCAGCATGGCCAGGAGGAGCAGACATCCTGGACATGGGAGGAGATCCTGGACGGTAAGGGATCCTGGACATGGGAGGAGATCCTGGCTGGAAAGGATCGCCTTCCATGGGTGCAGATGGAGGCAGCAAGGGAGGAACAATGATGACACCGGGGTTCGCAACCAAGACGCAAGCACGAGAGGCAGCCCCCCTCAAAAAAATTGGGGGGCACACGGGGTGGTTGGTGGAGCCAGGATTCAGACCAGAACCAGCTCCCCGCACTCGCTTTAAGGAGCGTGTGACCGTTCAGGCACCATGTTATGCGGTGATACGCATTGTGTCTCCAGTGTGCATTCACAGCCCGGTGCGCTCGGTGTAAGCTCTCCGCACTTGCTGTGCGAAAATGAGCATCCAGCCAGGACAGGTTGTGCCGGCTCAGTGCTCCTGGTCTCCAGAACGCCTCTTCGGACCAGGATATCCTGCACCGGCTCTACGCGCTGTATCCCCAGTGAGCCTTCACAGCCCAGTGCGTTCTGTGCCAGCTTCCCGTACGTGCCGGGCTAAAGTGAAAATCCAGCCAGGACGGGTTGTGCCAGCTCTACGCTCTAGACCTCCAGTGTGCCTCCACAGTCCAGTACGTCCTGTGCCTCCTCCCCGCACTCGCCCTGAGGTGTGTGTCATCAGCCCGGTGCCACCTGCACCGGTCCCACGCATCAGGCCTCCAGTGCGCCTCCACAGTCCAGAGCTTCCGGTGACAGTTCCCAGTCCAGAGCTTCCGGCGACAGTTCCCAGTCCAGAGCTTCCGGAGACAGTTCCCAGTCCAGAGCGTCCGGCGACGTTTCACAGTCCGGAACCTCCAACGACAGTCCACGGTCCGGAACCTCCAACGACGACCCACGGTCCGGAACCTCCAACGACGGTCCACAACCTCCTACGACGGTCCATGGTCCGGAACCTCCTGAGACGGTCCGCGGTCCGGAACCTCCTGAGACGGTCTGCGGTCCGGAGCCTCCAGTGGAGGTTCTCAGTCTGGAGTCCCCGGCGACGATCTAGGGTCCGGAGTCCCCGGCGACTATCCACGGTTCGGAGCCTCCGGCGACGATTCACGGTCCGGTTCCTCCAGCGACGATCCACGGCCCGGAGCCCTCGGCGACGATTCACGGTCCGGTTCCTCCGGCGACAATTCACGGCCCGGAGCCCCCGGCGACGATCCACTGTCCGGAGTATCCGGCGACGATTCACGGTCCGGTTCCTCTGGCGACACGAGCGGAGTGGGTACTTCGCCCCGCACCGGAGCCGCCCCCGACGGTAGATGCCCACCCGGACCCTCCCCGATTGAGTCAGATTTTGAGGTCGGAGTCCGCACCTTTGGGAGGGGGGGGGGGGGGGGTGTACTGTCACGCCCTGACCATAGAGAGCTGTTTATTCTCTATGGTGGTTGGGGCGTGACAATGACTAGGGTGGGTTATCTAGGGGAATTATAATGCTACGTTGGCCTGATATAGTTCCCAATCAGAGGCAGCTGTTTATCGTCGTCTCTGATTGGGGATCATATTTAGGCAGCCATTTCCCCTTTGTGCTTTGTGGGATCTTGTCTGTGGATAGTTGCATGTTAGCACTATTATTAGCTTCACGTTTCGTTTGGTATTTTGTTGTTTTTGTTAAGTGTTCATTTAATAAAGGAAAATGTACGCATACCACGCTGCACCTTGGTCCAATCTTTATGACGAGCGTGACATTAATAGAGCCATTCTCAATAAAGGTTCTATAAATAACAATTAAAAAGGGTTCTTTATAGCACCATAAGGGTTCTTTATAGAACCTACAAAAAAGGGTTCTATACTGAACAAAAATATAAACGCAACAAACATCAATTTCAACAATTTTACTGAGTTACAGTTAATATAAGGAAATCAGCCAATTGAAATAAATTAATTAGGCCCTAATCTATGGATTTCACCCACTGGAGAGTCAGGCCCAGCCAATCAGAATAAGTTTTTCCCCACAAAAGGGCTTTATTACTGACAGAAACACTCCTCTGTTTCATCAGCTGTCCGTGTGGCCGGTCTCAGACAATCCTGCAGGTGAAGAAACTGGATGTGGAGGTCCTGGGCTGGCGTAGTTTTGAGGTCGGTTGGATGTACTGCCAAATTCTCTAAAACGACGTTGGAGGTGGCTTATGTTAAATAAATTAACATTAAATTCTCTGGCAACAGCTCTGGTGGACATTCCTGCAATCAGCATGCCAATTGTACGCTCCCTCAAAACTGCACATTTTAGAATGGCCTTTTATTGTCCCCAGCACAAGGTGCATTTGTGTAATGATCATGCTGTTTAATCAGCTTCTTGATATGCCACACATGTCAGGTGGATGGATTATCTTGGCAAAGGAGAAATGCTCACTAACAGGGATGTAAACACATTTGTGCACACAATTTGAGAGAAATAATATTTTTGTGCATATGGAACACTTCTGGGATCTTTTATTTCAGCTCATGACACATGGTACCAACACCTTACATGTTGCGTTCATATTTTTGTTCAGTATATATAGCACCAAAAAGGGATCCCCTATGGTTAAAAGCAAAATAACCCTTATTTGGCACTATATGTAACAATTTGTTTTTAGTGTGCAGGATGCAATGTGGTTAGAAAATTAACCAACTTGACGTTGCCTTTAAATCATTGCCATGTTTTAACACCTATTAATTAATTTGTCAATGGATTAGTAGCCCAGCAGGTTTTGCTAAGCCCTGTAAGTCCCCGTAGCATAGCCTATACATCCATGCACCATTTTACAATTGTTTTCTCTGTAGGCTATACATCAACTTGTGTTTGGTTGGGAATTGAGAATTACCAGTGAGGTATGGACACTGGAGGCGTTCACATTTCTGCAATATTCAAACGTGTGCGCGCCATCATCGACAACCCTCAACATCCCCCGGTGAGCGTGATCGCGCGGAGGAGAGAGGCGGAGGAGAGAGCGAGAGGGAAAACCAGGAGATAGTATTAAAACCCACGACCATGGGGTCTTGTATGTATAGTGATACGACTAAAGCCCACCATTTCTCGTCTTCATTCTTCAAAGGACAAGTATCGGTCTCTTTTTCCGGCTGTATGTAACAACATGACAGGCGTTTGTAACGAATGCTCCCGTTTTCCTTATATCTCAATTCGTTCGCGGAAGATTCATCAGTGGGGCTCGGCAGCGCTGCTTGTCTCTCATTTGAACCGTTCGGTCTAATGGGAGTCGTATAGCTTCGTTATTATCACTCTGCCGGTGGTGGTGAATGGCAAATAATGCGTCTAATCCAGTTGTTCCAAGACCATTGTTTTGTGCAATGTGAGCTTGATCGACTCTGCTGTGTCGTTACGTGTTGAGAGGAGGGAGGATCTTCCCCATCATTGTTGAATCACGCTTTGGGCTTAACGCTTCGGTCTTCCGTCATTTGGAAACCATTTGGATGTGATACTAAATAAAGCCTGGACCTGGACCTGGGGAGACAGTGGACCCGGGGAGACAGTGGACCCGGGGAGACAGTGGACCTGGGGAGACAGTGCAGACCTTTGTGTAATTTGCATAAGAACATTTTTATCTCCATATTTTAGAGACCCCGGAGTGTGCATATCAAAAGCGAAGCTGAGGGACCATTGAAGAAGATAGGGGGGAGACGAGGAGATTACGGGTAACGCCAGGGGTGGGGAAAATGCTGCCTTCGCAAGAAGCCTCCAAGATTTACCATGACAACTACATGCGGAATTCGCGGGCCATTGGGGTTCTGTGGGCTATTTTCACCATATGTTTGGCCATTATTAACGTGGTGGTGTTCATTCAGCCCTACTGGATTGGGGACAGCGTGAACACCCCACACGCCGGCTACTTCGGCTTGTTCCACTACTGCGTGGGCACTGGGAACTCCAACCGGGAGCTCACCTGCCAAGGAACCTTCGCAGAATTCAGCAGCATCCCTTCGAGCGCATTTAAAGCGGCAACCTTCTTCGTGTTGCTGTCCATGGTGCTGATATTGGGATGCATCGCCTGCTTCATCCTCTTCTTCTTCTGCAACACCGCCACTGTCTACAAGACCTGCGCTTGGATGCAGCTGCTATGTGGTAAGATATTGGCGTTTGGGTAGCAACCACCACGGATGGGGCAATTCATGTATTCTGCTTACAAACATTGAGGGGTCCATTGCCTTCCTCAATGTTCAACAACACCTGGGTGTGCTGTTGTAGCCTACTGTGTGTGTGTGTGTGTGTGTGTGTGTGTGTGTGTGTGTGTGTGTGTGTGTGTGTGTGTGTGTGTGTGTGTGTGTGTGTGTGTGTGTGTGTGTGTGTGTGTGTGTGTGTGTGTGTGTGGTTTTGTATTACTATTGTCGTGGGTACCGGAAATCCCCAAAAGTCCCCACAAGGATGGTAAAACAAGGAAAATTCCCTCTCATGGGGACATTTCCGAAATCCCTTCGAGGACAAAGGCTATTTTAAGATTAGGGGTTAGGGTTAGGGTTAGGGTTACAATTAAAGTTAGGATTACAATTATGGTTGGACATTATGGTTACGGGTTAGGATTAGGGTTAGGGATAAGGTTAGGGTTATGGAAAATAGGATTTTCAATGGAAAGTAAAACATATGGCGTGTGGGCTGTGTGTGTGTGTGAGAGAGAGAGAGAGAGAGAGAGAGAGAGAGAGAGAGAGAGAGAGAGAGAGAGAGAGAGAGAGAGTGAGATAGAGAGAGCGAGAAACAGAGAGAGGGAACCCCCTTGACGATCAAACCCCTTGCCGATTCAAGTTTTAATCTTTATCACTGTGGCCACGTGACATCGGGGATGAAAGAAATTGTTATAGTGTAATTATATGAAATTATGCCCATTAACTTCCTTGGGAAGTATTGCAACAGCGATCACGGTTTCTATGTATGTGGCCAAGTGCCCATATAGCCATAGCCTACACCATGCCTGATTTCAATACCTGATATTTTTTACATAATCTTGGTCAAGTTAATTTAGTTCTCATCATTGGGAACGCACAGTTGAATTCCTGTCTTGGTTTCTTGAATTCCTGTCATGGTTTCAAACTGGATTTCTGCGTAATTACATGCGTATAACATGGCAATGGCACTAGTGTATATAGCTCTGTCACGACCATGAATCAGGCAATTGAATAGGATATAATATTATTTGCTTTTTTTGACTAGTTTTGAATGGAACCCAGTGAAGGACGTGTAAAACAAAATGGTGATTTGTCTGGCATCAAAAAAGCCATATGAGCTCTGTTTGTTGTTATTTATTTTACTGAGAGAATTCAGCCAACAACACAAATAACTGTGACAGATGACAGCCGCTGACTTTGTTTGGAATCCCTGGCCTCGGTTTCTAGGATTGTATTTCAACTTTTGTGAAAGAAACATGGGATTTCTGTCGCTGTGCTGTGCGATTCGTGCACTTTGTCTGAGCGAGCGACGCGCGCACACACACAGGCAAGAGAGGGAACAGATTGTCTCAGCTCAGGTGTAGTGTACCTGTCACACGCACGCCAACTCACATTATGCGCTCAGTCGCACAGAAGCCCCTCATACATCTCAAATTGCACTAACCCCTAATTAATTAGACACCGTGCAATTTAATTCGCACTAAATGTGCGTAGCGACCGACTGTGAATTCAGATAAGAGTTGCGTGAGACGTGCATGTAGTTGAGAAAGTCAAAGTGCAGATTTGAGAGTGAGATTTGGAAATGGATGGTGAGTATTAGCTTTGATATTTCTTGGCGTAATTGCGCACGCATGCACGTGCACACACACACACACACACACACACTTCACAGCATTGGCAAAATTGGGGGATTCGGGAAACCTCCATCTGCTGTTGCACTATTGTTCTGCTTCAAAGTTATAGTATTGGAGAAGGCATGGCGTGCACAGGAGAGGGAGGAATATTGTGGACTCAGTACCTCTTGAAATCAAATTTCTCCTCATTTTCTGCTCTGCCAAGTCACTGTCTCTAGAGAGGGAGGGAAGTAGAGAAATGGAAAGGGAACAAGAGATAGAGAGAGAGAGAGAGAGAGAGGGGGGCAGGGAGAGATGGCATAGGTAGACATTCACAGCTGGATGACACTGGGTTAGGATATATTGGAACCAAGGCCGTGTTCAAAGGTAGTGCACTATAAAGGCAATAGGATTCCATTTGTGATCCTACATATACATTTAATGGTAAGCTGTGGAGATCCATCAGCACCTCTGTCACCAGGAATGCAACAGTAGGCAACAGACTCATTTGAATGCACTCCAGCTTTACTGATAGCAGGATGTTTTCATTCAGTGTAATGTTATTCTATAGAATTCTAGAAAAGCAAAGTATACAGTGCCTTTGGAAAGTATTCAGACCCCTTGACTTTTTCCACATATTGTTACGTTACAGCCTTATTTTAAAATGGATTAAATAAAAAAATATATCAGCAATCTACACACAATACCCCATATTGGCAAAGTGAAAACAGGTTTTCAGAAATGTTTGCTAATTTATTAAAAATAAAAAAACAGAAATACCTTATTTGCATAAGTGTTCAGACCCTTTGCTCTGAGTCTCGAAATTCAGCTCAGATGCATCCTGTTTCCATTTATCATCCTTGAGATGTTTCTACAACTTGATTGGAATCTACCTGTGGTAAATTCAATTCATTGGACATGATTTGGAAAGGCACACACCTGTCTAAATAAGGTCCCACAGTTGACAGTGCATGTCAGAGTTAAGGGTCTGCATACTCATGTAAATGTGATATTTCTGTTTTTTTTTATATATAAATTAGCAAACATTTCCAAAAATCTGCTTTTCCTTTATCCTTATGGGGTATTATGTGTAGATTGATGAGGGGAAAAAAACATTGAAATCAATTTTAGAAAAAGGCTGTAACGTAACAAAATGTGGAAAAAGTCAAGGGGTCTGAATGCTTTCCGAAGGCACTGTACATGTAGTTCCGTTTCTCATGCAGGGTGCTTACCTTTTCATCTCCCAGCTTCAGTTTCCCCCTTTCTGCCATAAAGGTTATGTTTGACATGACGTAACATGGAATTGGTTTTTAGGGGCTCCTACAGTATAACCATTTCACACAATCGTGCCGAACATGGATATTTACTTTTCACCTTTTCCGCACGATTCCAGCTACTATGGTGGGCCAGCTCAATACAGCTTGGTTTGGCTATTCTCGGTTCGGCTGTAGTATGAAAAGCTCTCTACAAGCCGCAAATGTAGTGTCTTGTTTTCCTCTTCCCCCTTCACTCCCTCTTACTCTGTCGCCCCTCCTCTTCCTTCCTTCTGGTCCAGGGATGGGAAACTGACCCCCTGTGTACACCTGCGGATTGTGTACACCTGCGGATTTGTTATGTTACAGCTTTATTAAAAAATGTATTCCATTATTTTTTCCCTCAACAATCTACACACAACACAATGACAAAGCAAAAACTGTTTTTTAGACATTTATGCCAATTTATTTAAAAGAAAAAAATATATATCGAAGTATTCAGACCCTTTGCTATGAGACTGAGAACCCGATGGTCACTCTGACAGAGCTCCAGAGTTCCTCTGTGGAGATAGGAGAACCTTCCAGAAGGACAACCATATCTGCAGCACTCCACCAATCAGGCCTTTATCGTATACTGGCCAGACGGAAGCTACTCCTCAGTAAAAGACACTTGGAGTTTGCCAAAAGGCACCTAAAGGACTCAGACCATGAGAAACAAGATTCTCTAGTCTGATGAAACCAAGATTAAATTATTTGGCCTGAATGCCAAGCGTCATGTCTGGAGGAAACCTGACACCATCTCTACGGTGAAGTATGGTGGTGGCAGCATCATGCTGTGGGGATGTTTTTCGTTGATAGGGACTGGAAAACGAGTCAGGATTGAGGGAAAGATGAATGGAGCAAAGTACAGAGAGATCCTTGATGAAAACCTGCTCCAGAGCGCTCAGAACTGGGGTGAAGGTTCACCTTCCAACAGGAAAACAACCCTAAGCACACAGCCAAGACAACGCAGGAGTGGCTTAGGGACAAGTCTCTGAATTTCCTTGAGTGACCCAACCAGAGCCTGGACTTGAACCCGATCGAACATCTCTGGAGAGATCTGAAAATAGCTGTGCAGCGACGCTCCCCAACCAACCAGACAGAGCTTGAGAGGATCTGCAGAGAAGAATGGGAGAAACTCCACAAATACAGTTGTGCCATGCTTGCAGCGTGATACCCAAGAAGATTTATTTGTAATATATTTACAAAAATGTCTAAAAACCTGATTTTGCTTTGTCATTATGGAGTATTTATTGTGTGTAGATTCATGAGGGGGGAAAAACTATTTTATCCATTTTAGAATAAGGCTGTAATGTAACAATACTTTTCTTTTTCGAATGCACTGTACATTTGATTGTGCATCAGCAGTTTTTCTTTTATGTCAGTCACTGGCAGTCACTCAATTAGCCCATGTCAGCAATATTTTGTTGTTGTTGAATTTTTAGCGGCCAACTGTCTAAACTTGTATTAATCATGATTTAATTACCGACTGGGGGGCCCCCAATATCATATTTAAAACTGCCCTAAATTTCTCTCCGCCTCATGGCAAAATGAGTAGAATTGCATTAAATTAGTTAGAAAAATGTAAAATCCTCTCTCCACCCCATGGTAAAATGTGTACAATTGCAGCAAACCAGCTTTGACATTATTTTTTTTTTAAATGGCCATTGTCAAAAATGTGTTATCAGGTGTCAATATGGTGGTCGCTAAAATGTTTTTCTCACAATGGGTGAGGGGGGTGGGAGGCAACAACATTTATCTTAAGACCCCCAAAAGGCTAGGGCTGGCTCTGACTGCATGTGTGGGCATGGATGTGTGTACGCAGACTCGCGAGCTACTGCGGGCCCTAATGATGAGTTTCCAATTTTTGTGGCCCGCACCCCCATTAAAGTTGCCCTTCCCTGCTCTGGTCTATCCTTTGTCTTTCCCAGGATGCGACGTGTGTATCACCAGGTAGGCAGACGGTATGAAACTGTGGCTGTTCTCACTGTACATTCGTTTTTGCACCTTCTGTCTCTTTTCGCCTGGAACAAGCTCAGAGGACTGTTGGTCGTCGCGTTCGATCTCGGCTTTTAGCACTTGCGCTTTTCTTTTTTCTTTTTAAATCAACATATCTTTTTGTTGTTGTAGTGGACTACTTTGGCAGCTGCTCAAAACCGAAGGGGGAAAACATGTCATCAGAGCTGCTCTTGCAGGAGTACTGATTCTATGTATTAGCCTTTCTCATCCTCTATTGACTACATGCCTTCTACACCCAAAGTATAGCCGTCTTCAATCATGAGAGCAGGTACGTTTTCGAGCAAGTAGCAATGAGTGATATCCTCCAATAGACTTCTGTAAGAGACTGGAGGGAAGACTACAATACGGCACGCTGGACTGGTGGAGGCCTAGATGACATTGCTTAAAAGGTAGAACGGTTATTGGCAACATTCTTTTAAAATGTAGTAGGCTACTACAGTGTATTTCTGCAAATGTCTTCTTTTTTTAAAATACTAGTACAAGCTCAGCAGTAACTCATTTATCTCTAAAAGATAGGCCACATAGGTGATTTGCTGAGCTCAATGAGATATTGACTGTCGGCTCGAAAGGTGCCAACAAGTGTGCAGACGGGCAGCAGTTCTCCCAGTGACAGTTTTCCTCCAGTATTTATGGACTGAGAAGTTAAAGGCCCAGTGCAGTCAAAATCCTGTGTTTTGTATCATATTGTACAACGGCTGTAAAAGTGTGATTAAAAAAATCAATGTTATTTCCTGATAGTTGCTGGTTGAAAATACAATCTACACCAGAACTTCTAATCAACAGGTTTGCCTGGGCGGGACATTCAGCTTTCCAGGGTGACATCACCATGTGGTAAATTGGTTCATTTGATATTGAAATAAAAACGCCTGCATTGGGACTTTGGACTTTTGATGACATCATTGGGTAGAACTTTTTAACTTCATATTCTTTCTACAAAACATAGAAATGCGCCATTTCTACATTTGTAGACACTGGAGATAACGAAAATGAGGTTGAAAAGTGGTGGAATTGTTCTTTTAAAGGCACTACTTTACAAACATCTTTTACAATGTTGTAATCTTAAGTGACACTCATTGCCATACCATGTCAAGAAATGGGCCATATCCAGGTATTTACAGTAGCTTTACGTAATGACACCACTATTTGACCCCCTGTAAATGTTAGGTTGGATAATATGGTCCTATCTTATTAGACACATACGGGAGTCACGACTTCGTGTTGTCACCTTCAGCGGTGGCATTGTAGCTGTCTTTGCGTCTGTCTGTGTGCGTGGGAGAGAATGTAGTCGCATCATCGACCGAGAGCTCACCATAACCATTCAGAGAGAGCGATAAATAGGCCTAGAGGACAAGGATCACAAGGTATGAGGTAATTCATGAAATCATCCACACTCACCTGGTCCCTTCACACACACACTGTCTCTGTGTCTCTGTGTCTCTCTCTCTCTCTCAATAGAGAGAAATCTTTATGTGCAGTAATATTATATATAGGCCTAATTCAATTGCTGATATAAACCATCTGAGGAAGTGGAAACTGAAAACTATAAATACATTGAGTGACATAGTGTTCCAGGTGAAGCTGGCTGAGATAATGCAAAGAGTGTGCAAAGCTGTCATCAAGGCAAAGGATGGCTACTTTGAAGAATCTCAAATATAAAATATATTTTGATTTATTTAAGACTTTTTTGGTTACTACATGATTCCATTTGTGTTATTTCCTAGTTTTGATGTCTTCACAAAAATTCTACAATGTATAAAATAGTAAAAATAAAGAGAAACCCTTGAATGAGTAGGTGTGTCCAAACCTTTGACTGGTACAATATGTAAATTTACGTAATGTTTTTTTCATTATGTGTCGGACCCCAGTAAGACGAGCTGTCACCATTGGCGTCGGCTAATGGGGATCCTAATAAATTAAATTAAATTAGAAACATTTAAAAATCATCAAAGTTATATTGGAAACAAAAGCCTGTGTAGTTTTTGCGGTCTGACACTGGGATTGATTATAAAATTGCGATAAAGCACTGCACCAAAGCTAACAATTTGGTTCACAGACCTTAAATCAGATTGAAATGGTCCAGGAGTTCCTTCATTGTTTACCGTTTTACTGCCTCTTATCTTTCTATCCCCGCACCTTTTACTCTCTCTCTCACTCTTTCCATCTTTGTGCTTCTTTCTCTCTCCCTCCCTTTCATCTCTCGATCAACAACCTCATGAAAATGGCTGTTGTATGGGGAGTATGTTGTGCCAAATGAGCCAACCAAAGAAAGAACAAATTAATGAACGAACTAACAAATGACAGAGAAACATGCGGAATGATAACACAAGATTAGAAGGACAGAATCAAGAACAAAAGAAGGGAGAGGGGAAAGTAAGAGGGAAATAAACTGGGGAGAAAATGTGAGTACGTTGTGGCTCTGTGTGGGTGCCAGTGGGGACCCTGTTAATGCAGATTTAAGCTCCAATCAGAGGGGGTGCCTGCCCAGGGTTTGACATCGCGGCAGCCCACTCTCCCTCCCATAATCCTCTCCTTTCCCCCAGACGTTAAGCCTCCGCCAATTACTGTACACTCCCCACAAAACCCCATTATCGATGGCAGATCACCGCCGAACAGCACACGCATACACACACACACCTCCCAGGGTAGAGGAGAGAGGGAAGAGGGGTGAAATAGAGAAGGAGAGGAGAAGGAAGCAGAGAGGGAAAGGGGAGTACAAGTTAAATTCATTGGCAGGGGCTTTTGGAACAGTTCAGCGTTAAGTGCAATGTAGTGAAGAGGAGTTGACAGGTAATTGTCTGGATGTGTGTAATCAATATGTACAGTATTTCTGTCTCATCAATAAGAGATACGTGAGGGGTTGCTTTGAATGTGTGTGCATGTGTGTTTCTTGAGGGGGTTCAATAGGTTTGTTGATATTTTCAAGCAGAATGGAGCCTCAGAACAGAAGCCCTCTGTAAAAATGTGCATGGAAGAGAGAATAGAAAAGAATGCTTTTTGATATGTGTGTGTGTGTGTGTGTGTGTGTGTGTGTGTGTGTGTGTGTGTGTGTGTGTGTGTGTGTGTGTGTGTGTGTGTGTGTGTGTGTGTGTGTGTGTGTGTGTGTGTGTGTGTGTATGTGTGTGTGTGTGTGTGTGTGTGTGTGTGTGTATAAGAGAGGGAGCAGCCTAATGGGATTGGATATGGGCCTAATGCGCTCAGGCCGGGCGGAGATGATAGTTTAATCAGCTCTGTGGTGCAGCTCTGAGTTGGGGCCTTCCCTCTTCACTGGGCTCTGTGGTGGAGCTCCACTGTGTGCCAGGCTGCATGGCTGGCATGCCAGACGCTTGCCCAGTCAGGGACAGGAGAGGGACAGCTGCTCCACACCGGAGCCCAGGACCAGGCCAGCACCTAAAGAGGGAAGGAGGGAAAGAGAGAGATGGAAGGAGGGAAAGAGAGGGAAGGAGGGAAAGATAGCGAAGTGATCCGTGTGTGTGTATGTCGCACGTGAGGGGTTGCTGTGAGGGGTTGCTGTCTCTTCACAGGAGAGGCATTTGACTGTCTTTTTTTCCCTCCATCAAAATGCGGAAAAATACAGGAACCTTCTCGCTAGCTACAGTATGATTGGCTGAGATAATGGATGGGCTGGACATGCCGGGAGATGAGTTTGGATTGGTCTTCCATGTAGCATGCATCTGTCTATAACATGAGCTGCTCAGTATGTGTTGATAATCCTTTATATTGTGGCTTTTTTAAAAGACATAACGTTAGCCATTGAGAACTACAAAAGTTTAGGTACTTTTCTCAAAAAAACTTTGATGCCCTGAATTTAGCAGGCGCTATTGACAGATCAGTTGGAAAAAAGTTACGATGGGCTACTTTCTACACATGCCACGGTCAGTGTGAACTGGAGAGACTTGACACAACGCTGGCCAAACAAGATGTAGCTACAAATAGTTAAATGGTTCCAGTCTGCCGTGAAGCGTTCATCCATGTATGCAGGTAAGAATCTAGCTACATATTTCAGATATTATCATTTTTAATTTTGTCAGAAGGTCGTTTTCATTTGCAAGTTAAAGCATACTGTTAGGTAGCTAGCGAACGTGAGCTTGCTGGCTCGCTAGCTAACGTTACGTGTATGATCTGTGTAGTAATATTATTCAAATCAGAAATCCATTTCCATTGCTAGTTATAGCCTGTTAGCTAGCTAGTGAACATTAAACCTAGTTGGTTAGCTTTAGCTAACTGCAGATTCATACTACAGCTATGACAATCAGTTTGTGTTGGTAGTCGTATGAGTTGGGATTATGCCGGTTCATTGTTTAGCTTGCTAAATAGCTCACAAAACGACTACATGGACTACCTGAGTTGACCCTTGGATTTTATTCTTATCTCTATGCACACTCACACGGCCCTACACGCTACGCACGCTAATGTCTAAACAAAAGATTGCACTTCGCCAAATGATTACATGACCAATCAAGTTAGCCAGGTGTGTCTGGGGGTGATTAGGGACATCTATTGTATGGCCGTGTTCACGCCCTTGGCAGAAGTCATAGAGGTTAGATTGGAATTACCTTCCCCGTGTGGCTGCCACAGTCAAGTACAACCTACCCCTGTTTCCTGACATCGTCGAAGCATTGACGGCAACCTGGTCCAACCCGCATTCAGCTAAACTGATGCTGCATGGCTGTGCCCCGTTCATGGATCTGTGGGGGATGGAGGGGGCAGGGCTGGTGCACATGCCTCTGGTGGATAGAAAGCTAGCTAGCTACCTAGCCTCGTTGGCTAACAAGGGCATGGCTAATGCGAATCCTACGCTCCCTAACAAGCACTGTCGCTTTTCGGCTGCTCAGCTGGATAAGGTGTATCATGCAGAGGGGGTGGCTGCCCAATCTCTCTCGTCTTTCACTATGCTGCAGGTTGCTGGAGGAGCACACACACACACACACACACACACACACACACACACACACACACACACACACACACACACACACACACACACACACACACACACACACACACACACACACACACACACACAGGCACGGCTTTGGCCGCAGGAAAGCTCCACGCAGAGCTCCTGGATGAGATCCTTGTTACAGCTGACTTCATTCTGCGCATGTCCCGGTACCCCATTCTGGCGCTCTGGAAGAGCATGGGAACTACTGTGGTGGGAGAGCATCATTTTTGGCTGGCGCTTTCGCAGGAGCCGGAGAGGGACAGACAGATGTACCTCAATGAGCCGATTTCTCCCACAGGGTTGTTTGGTTCAACTGTGGAGACAATGCAGGCCCGGTTCGAGGCCAAAAAGAAGCAGTGGTTGTCGCACATTTCTGCCAGGGTGCCACATTGGCAGGATTCAATCATTGAGAGAGCCGCCACCTAACAGCGTTAACCGCAAATTAAAATGACATACCTCAATTAAGTAGTTTTGTCTGCTAATGTAATATTTGTTATAAAAATGCCCTCCAAATGCAGCACATAAAACAAACAGCCATGTATATACACCCCTATATAAGAGCAAACCTCCTTAATAGCCTGCTTAATAGCTTAAAACACTGTTTTGCATACTCCTGCTATTTCCATCTTGCCTTGGCTCTTTCTGTAGTTTCCGACCCAATTTTTGGGCTACCCAAGAGGAAAGGCCAATGTTACAGAGGCAAGATTAAGGCGAAGGGAGAACACGCCACCTCTTCCCTCCATTCTACTGGCCAATATACAGTCACTTGATAATATGATGGATGACCTCGGATCGCGGATTTGCTACCAACCCGATTCTCAAAACTGCCATATTCTCTGCTTTTCTGAAACATGGTTTGCGGACAAGATATCCCCCATGGCTATCCAACTCGATGGATTCTCCATTCACCACGCGGACAGGACAGTAGAGTCAGGGAAATCGAGGGGAGGGGATTGCCTCTCCATCAACAACAACTGATGTGCAGACTCGAGTGCGGTGGAAGTGTCGACCCATTGTTCACCCGTCTTGGAATACCTGATGGTCAAATGCCAACCTTTTTACCTCCCAAGGGAGTTTTCAGCCAAGCAGGAAAACTTACATCCAGAGGCTGCTTTTCTGGTTGCCAGCGATTTTAATTCCACGTCATTAAGACACGTGATGCCCAACTTACCTCAACAAGTCTCCCTCGCCACTAGGGACGATAAAGGCCTAGACCACAGTTATTCTACCCACAAGCAAGCATACAAGGCTCTCACTCGTCTGGCCATTCGGCAAATCAGATAATGACTCTGTACTCCTGCTTTCTGTTTACAAGCAGAAGCTCAAACAGGGATTAACCGTGACTCGCTCCGTTGAGAAATGGTCTGCAGAATCAGAGATTATGCTACGGGACTGCTTTGCTAGCGCTAATTGGAATATGTTTTGGGACTTCGCCGATAACATCGACGAGCTAACCACCTCCTCCACTGGCTTCATTAGGAAATGCATCGGCAACGTTGTCCCCACTGTCAAGGTTCGCTGCTTCCCCAATCAAAAGCCCTGGATCAACGCTGATTTTGGCACTAAGCTAAAGGATAGGGCTAACTCACACAGGGCTATCGCAGACAACCATGAGGCTACAGCTGAGGACAGGAACAAGTACAAGAAGTCCCGCTGTGACCTCTGCAGTCATTAAACGAGCAAAAATACAATATAGGATTAAGGTGGAATCATATTACACAGGCTCTATTTGCCGAATATAACAGGTGTAGACCTTACTGTGAAATATTTACTTACAAGCCCTTAACCAACAATGCAGTTTTAAGAAAAATACGAGTTAAGAAAATATTTACTCAATAAACTAAAGTTTTAAAAAGTTACACAATAAAATAACAATAACGAGGCTATATATACAGGGATACCGGTACTGAGTCAATGTGCGGGGGGTACAGGTATCAGTATCTAACTCTATCGATCCAGTATCCCTGCACATTGTAAATATGGTACTTGAACTGACCATGTATATAGTATGCTTACTTACTTTCTTGTGTTCTTCTTATTTTTATATCTCGTGTGTCTTTGTTCTACCTTGTTATTTTTTAGTATTACATTGTTATTGATTGCTGCATTGTTGGGTTCAGGGCTGGCAAGAAAGGCATTTCACTGTACTTGTGCATGTGACATTAAAAGTTGAATCTTGATGAGGGGCACTGTACCTGGTGCTCCTTGACTCTTCTCATAGAACAAATAAGCCTAGTCATGTGTTATGAACACCCCTATGTAAGAGCAACATGCTTAATAATTTGATGAGCGGAAGTGTGCCTGCTGCTCCTCGACTCTCCTCATGCAGTACTTGTACTTTGTCATGGCCATCCTTGTAATGCAGTCCAGATGTGCAGTGGGCAGTCTGTTCCTGTGTTTTTGCTTCACAAAAGTTCCTGCTCACAAAAAAAAGGACTTCACTTCACTGCTTCAGACCTGGGTATTCTGTGTCAGGGACCGTGTTCCAGAAGTGGGAAACACCTGTTCTCGACTCAGCTTTCAGGGTGTCATTTGCCTGCAGTTTAACAACTTCACATTCCACTGCAGCATGGTCAGGGGAGAGGCCTATGATGACTGGGGTAAGAGAAGACCCCCCCCCCCCCCCCCCCCCCAGCTGCCCCAACACATCCACTAATATATTGTCGTTGCAAAAGTTATGGGTCATCTGTGGCGACTGCTCTGAGTATTGTGAAGTGCACAGACTGTCTGTCAGGTATGAACAGTTGTGGTGATTTTGTCTTGAAATGCTGTGACGACATGCGCCATGTTACCTGTAGGGATTCAATTGGAAAAAGTCACTCTGGGAACACACCAATGAAAATCCTGTATTCCATTCCATTCTCTTCTAAAACATATTTTTTTTTAAATAATTTCACTCCAATCCCAATTCCACCCCTGATTACCTGGGTTGTTTAATTTCCCTTGGAGCTGGAGATTCGGCGCATTCAGACGGCAGGCGATGGGAGTCAGCGTGGCTAGGATTCTCCAAGTGGCAATGATGTAGTGCTCTTGAAACAATAAAGTTGACCACTTATACAACCAGCTGCATCACGTTCTTGCTCGTCACGAAAAAAACATTCGACTGACAACACTTCCCCTGTGAGGCCCGGCGACACAACACACACTCCTGAACACACAGAGATTGTCTCCGTCTCTCGTTCTCTCCTCCCTTCATCCATGAATTCGAGAGAGAGGGAGAAACAGAAACAGAAACCCCTGGGCCTGCGGGGGAACTGTTGTTATTTGTGTCTAATTAGCCTACATTTGGAGAACACCGATCTTTCGAGATCTTTCTCTTTCGTTCTCTCTTCTCTCTCGCCATTGTTATTTTGCTTTTGGCCCCACACTTCTAAGCAGGACTTGGCCTACTTTGCATTGATTTGTTGCTGTTAACTTGAACTGTGTTTAGCTCCGAGAGACAACAGAGTAGTAGTTAGAGATAAAGC